>NC_088215.1:16621327-16843827 GCF_036934945.1 Oncorhynchus masou masou
CCTGGCTGATGTTTTGGTCACTTTTGAATGCTGGCGGTGCTTTCAATCTTGTGGTAGCACGAGACAGAATCTACAACCCACACAAGTGGCTCAGGTAGTGCAGCTCATCCAGGATGGTACATCAATGCGAGCTGTGGCAAGAAGGTTTGCTGTGTCTGTCAGCGTAGTGTTCAGAGCATGGAGGCGGTACCAGGAGACAGGCCAGTACATCAGGAGACGTGGAGGAGGCCGTAGGAGGGCAACAACCCAACAGCAGGACCGCTACCTCCACCTTTGTGCAAGGAGGAGCAGGAAGAGCACTGCCAGAGCCCTGCAAAATGACCTCCAGCAGGCCACAAATGTGCATGTGTCTGCTCGAATGGTCAGAAACAGACTCCATGAGGGTCGTATGAGGGCCCGACGTCCACAGGTGGGGGTTGTGCTTACAGCCCAACACCTCGCAGGACGTTTGGCATTTGCCAGAGAACACCAAGATTGGCAAATTTGCCACTGGCGCCCTGTGCTCTTCAGAGATGAAAGCAGGTTCACACTGAGCACATATGACAGACGTGACAGTCTGGAGACGCCGTGGAGAACGTTCTGCTGCCTGCAACATCCTCCAGCATGACCCGTTTGGCGGTGGGTCAGTCATGGTGTGGGGTGGCAATTCTTTGGGGGGCCGCACAGCCCTCCATGTGCTCGTCAGAGGTAGCCTGACTGCCATTAGGTGATGAGATGAGATCCTCAGACCCCTTGTGAGACCATATGCTGGTGCGGTTGACCCTGGGTTCCTCCTAATGCAAGACAATGCTAGACCTCATGTGGCTGGAGTGTGTCAGCAGTTCCTGCAAGAGGAAGGCATTGATGTTATGGACTGGCCCGCCCGTTCCCCAGACCTGAATCCAATTGAGCACATCTGGGACATCATGTCTCGCTCCATGCACCACAGACTGTCCAGGAGTTGGCGGATGCTTTAGTCCAGGTCTGGGAGATCCCTCAGGAGACCATCCGCCACCTCATCAGGAGCATGCCTAGGAGTTGTAGGGAGGTCATACAGGCACGTGGAGGCCACACACACTACTGAGCCTCATTTTGACTTGTTTTAAGGACATTACATCAAAGTTGGATCAGCCTGTAGTGTGGTTTTCCACTTTAATTTTGAGTGTGACTCCAAATCCAGACCTCCATGGGTTGATAAATTTGATTTCCATTGATCCTTTTTGTGTGATTTTGTTGTCAGCACATTCAACTATGTAAAGAAAAAGTATTTAATAAGAATATTTCATTCATTCAGATCTAGGATGTGTTATTTTAGTGTTCCCTTTATTTTTTTTAGCAGTGTATTTTTAATTGTTACCTGACTAAATTCATCATGTAACAATTAACTCATTTAAAAAAAAATGTTTATTGTACCTTTATTTATACAGGTTTTTTCTCATTGAGATAATATCTCTTTTCCAACTCATTAGGGTCTGGGGCACCACGAGAGCAGTTCTTTAAAGAGTTACCATCTCCTGAATTCAACTCTGAAAGGTCTTTACCTATCACATCTATAAACAGTCAACTTATTAATCAGAACCTTGTATCATATCAACATTCTGAACAGTCGTAACCTTCTTGCATCTGCAAAGACACATACATTGTTTAAATTATTTATTTACTAGCTAAAAACCGGAATAAACATACACGCTTTGCACCGGTTATTGACTGGAGACGTAATACGCTGAAAACAGATCCCTAGCGGAATGTCAACAACATTGATGCTTGTTAAAGAAGAGATGGAGAGGGAAAGAGAGAGGGACGGTGTCACATTCTGATCTGTTTCACGTGTCTTTGTGCTTGTCTCCACCCCCCACCAGGTGTCTCCTATTTCTCCCCCATTATCCCCTGTGTATTTATTCCTGCATTTTCTGTTTGTCTGTTGCCAGTTTGTCTTGTCCCGCCAAGTCCTACCAGTGTGTTCCTGTGTTTCCTGTGCTCTAGTTTTGTTTTTCCTAGTCTTCTCAGTTCTGACTTTTCTGCCTATCTTGACCCTTATCCTGCCCGCCGTCCTGTACCTGCCTGTTTCTAATTTGGATTCCGACTCTTTGCCTGCCTTGACTTCCGATTTGCCTGCCACATGTACTAAAATAAACTCTGAGACTCGTACTATCCGCCTCCTGTGTCTGCATCTGGGTCTTGATAGTACGAACATCTGGGTCTTGATAGCCGTGATAGTACGAACTGGCCATGACTCACCCAGCAGGCTCGGACCAGCTCCGCAAGGCTGTCTACTTCCAAGGAGCCACCATTGGAAGACATGGGGAGTTGCAATGCCTTATGGAGGGACGCCATATCCTGGAAGAACGCCATGACGATGTGTTCGATACATTGCTGGAGCACTGCGGATTCCCAACTAGGCAGCAAGTCACTACATTAATTTCCCAGACTCTCAGCAACCCCGCCACCAGTGGCATTTCTTCTCAGCCTACCCCGGTGTCCTGAGAACCTCACTTACCTCCTCCAGAGGCGTTACGCTGGAGATTCTGGAACCTGCCGTGCGTTTTTCTCCCAGTGCTCCCTCATCTTCAACCCGCAGCCTTCTTCATTCCCCTTGGACCTCTCAAAGATAGGATATTTGATAACGCTGATGTCCGGGTAAGGCGGTGTGGGAGTAACAGTCCACAATTTGCCTCAGTCTGGAGGAGTTTGTGGTGGAGGTAGGTGAATTGTTCAATTCTCCAATGTCCGGGAGAGAGGCTGCTCGTAAGCTGCTCCAACTACGGCAAGACTCCCGTAGTGTGGCAGACTACGCAGTGGATTTTCACAAGGTGGCGGCTGAGAGTGCCTCGACCCGGAAGACCTGCTCGACGCGTTCCTTCGCGGATTATCTGTGATTAATGACAAGCTTGCAGACCGGGAGCTGCCCATGGACCTAGACTCCCTCATCGCCTTGACCAGAGCCCAAGCTACCGGGAAAGGCTAGATTGTCTCCAGATGAAAGTTTATGCAGGTTGAGCACCAGGAACTGTATGTATTGCGAGACTACAGGACACAATATTTCCACCTGTCCATTAAAAAGACCTGGCTCATCAGTAAGTACGAGTTCTCTGGTGAGCCATACAGGGATTTCCAATCTCCCATTACTTGTACCCATCTCCATACCACCCTTTTGTGGGGTGACCAGGCTAAATCTCTCCAGGTGGTCATTGATATTGTGGCCGACGGGAGCTTCATCGACACTCCCTTGGTGTCAGAGCTGGGAATCTCCAATCAACTCATCTCAATTCCCATGGATTCAGAGCGCTGGATGGGCGCTCTATTGGCAGAGTCACTCGCAATACGGTTCTTATCAACCTACGAGTATCAGGAAATGTATGCAGTTCCTGCTCATAGAATCTATCGATGTGGTTTTGGGGTATTCGTGGCTACAGAAGCACAATCCCCTGATCGACTGTGCCACTGGGTCTATCGTGGGCTGGAGCCGGTTCTGCCATGCACAGTGTCTTAAGTTGGCAAAGTCTCCCCGAGACGTCTTCCTGCAGGCTTGGGAGAAGCCTTGGATCTCTCAGCCATTCCTGCAGAGTACCTGGAGTACCTGGTCTAAGAGGTCTTCAACAAGGACCGTGCTACGTCTCTCACCCCACATCTACCTATGACCGTGCCATTGACCTTCTCCCAAGCACTACACCACCTCGGGGATGGCTTTACTCCCTGTCGAGTCCGGAGACCAAGGCTATGGAGGAGTACATTGAGGACACTCTCACTGCAAGGGGGTATTTGTCCATCTGCCTCATCCGCCGCCCATGTATTGACGACCGGGGCATAAATTACATTGCGGTTAAAAACTGTTACCCTCTATCACTCATCTCCTCTGCTTTCGAACCTCTTCAGGGAGCGACCATCTTCTCTAAGTTGGACCTTCAGAATGCCTACTATATGGTTTGTATACAGGAAGGAAATGAGTGGAAGACTCAATACTCGGTTATGCCATTCGGACAGACCAACTCTCACATTTGTATAGCTCCGTTGCAGCTCCGTCTGACCCCGAGTCCATACTCCGTACCTCCTGTCTAACGCAGGCAGTCATCTGACGTATAGAGAGCCTTGTCCGTAAGGCACAGCATTCCCAGGGGGGTCCGGCTAACTGGATGTTTGTCCCGGACTCTGCTGTTCCCCAGTCCCGGTGTGGGCACATTCCTCGAGACTGACCTGTCATCCAGGCTCCCGTCGGACCCTGGCTTTCATCCGACTACGCTTTAAGTGGCCTTCCATGGTTCCTGATGTCTCCGCATTTGTTGCCATTTGTTGCCACCAAAATCAGACTCCACTGGCCTTCTTCAACCACTCCCTGTTCCTCACTGCCCCTGCTCCCATATATCCCTGGACTTTGTTAGTGGTCTTCCTCCGTCAGATGGCAAGGGTGGATAGGTTTTCTAAAGCTTCCCATTTTATTCCCCTTCCCAAGTCGCCCTCAGCCAAGGAGATGGGTCAGCTCATGGTACAGCACATCTTCTGGATCCATGGACTTTCTGTCGACATGGTCTCCAATCGTGGCCCTCAGTTCTCGTCCCGGTTCTGGAATGCGTTCTGCACCCTCATTGGGTCGTCGGCCAGCCTGTCCTCTGGTCTTCACCCCAAATCTAATGGACAGTCGGAGCGAGCCAATCAGGACCTTGAGACGGCTCTTTGTTGCCTCATCCCTGCCAATCCCACCACCTGGAGCCAGCAACTCGTGTGGGTGGAATACACCTGTAACACCCTTCCCTGCTCTGCCACTGGGATATCAGTCCCCGCTCTTCACTAAGCAAGAGGAAGAAGTCAGCATACCCTCTGCCCAGACGTTCATTGGCCTCTGTCGCCATACCTCAGCCTCTCTTCTGAAGACCACATCCAAGTATCGGCAACAGGCGGATCGCCACCGGACCCCTGATCCCCGCTGTCGGCTTGGTCAGAGGGTATGGTTTTCCACTCGGGACCTGCTCCTTAGCCCCTCTGCTGTTCGTCTTTTGTTGCCCCGCACCCTCCGTATACATCCCACTTTTCTTGTGTCTCAGATGAAACTTCTGTCTCATAGCCCTTTGTCTCCTGTTTCATTCTTAACCCATCATTTATACAGCTTGCTCAAAATGGGCAGTTCCGGCAGGCTGGCTGTATGTTAGATATATTGTTCCAGTGTTTGTTTGGGAACGTGTTAGAGTTTCAGCGGGAAAAAGTCTGTTGAAACAGAACATTCATTTGGTGAATCTTGAGAGCGCAGACCAGGGTGAGATGGGGTCTGATTGAAGTTATTCATTGCAAACCTGTTCTGACCTATTTGGATTTTCGTGGACGGTCATGACACTGTCCAACTAACTTACACAACCCAGACAGAAAAGCCACTGCCTCGGTGCCTCCATTTTGATGCTGAAGTAAACAAAGTTGATGAGAACTGATGCAGAATCTCCAAAAGCAAGTCAAAATATCCTCAAAGAAAGACAAATCACCCCCTAAAACTCAGAGACTTCTACAAGACTTTCCATTATGTTCAGTGGCCTAATCTCATCAATAATTTCTCAGCCTGGATAGATAAATCACATTCACTAAAGTGTTTATATGTTTCATTGGTCTGTTACTACTGGGTACGTTACAATTCAAAAGTAGGTTTCATCACATCATCAAAATACTGGTATGATGCATTTAGCTTCATATGACGCAAAACACAGTATCATATGATTCAAAATTGTAACAATGTGTGCTGAGATTCGCGAAGCAAGTTCAGGGAGTGAGTGTTTTAATATATAAACGGAACATTATACAAAACAAGAAACCCAAACAACGCACAGACATGAAACAGAAAGAGAAACAATAGGGAAGGAACCAAAGGGAGTGACATATATAGGACGGGTAATCAAGGAGGTGATGGAGTCCAGGTGAGTCTGATGACGCGCAGGTGAGTGTAACGATGGTGACAGGTGTGCACCATAACGAGCAGGCTGGTGACCTAGAGGCCAGAGAGGGAGCACACGTGACAGTACCACCTCCCCGACTTGCGGCTCCTGCCGCAGGACACTGACCAAATTGACGATCCCGGGGATCAGGAGCAGACCGGTCAACTCTGCTGAGGTGCGGAAAACCTGTCAGTCTCAGCATGGCGACCTAGAGCGCCAGAGAGTGAGCATACGTGACGGTACCCCCTCCCCGGCGCGTTCGGCTCCAGCTGCAGGACACCAACCAAAGGGACGATCCCGGGGATCCGGAGCGGACCGGAGCGGACCGGGAGGCGGACCAGGAACCTGACGAACCGGCTGAGGCGTAGGGGCCAGATGAGCCAGCTGAGACCTCCCTGGTTGCCTCGGTCGAGGAACAGGAACCTGTTCACCCGCTGAGGCATGAGAGCCTATCGAGCCAGCTGAGGCATGGGAGCCTATAGAGCCAGCTGAGGCATGGGAGCCTATAGAGCCAGCTGAGGCATGGGAGCCTGTCGAGCCAGCTGAGGCATGAGAGCCTATCGAGCCAGCTGAGGCATGGGAGCCTATAGAGCCAGCTGAGGCATGAGAGCCTATCGAGCCAGCTGAGGCATGGGAGCCTATAGAGCCAGCTGAGGCATGAGAGCCTATAGAGCCAGCTGAGGCATGGGAGCCTATAGAGCCAGCTGAGGCATGGGAGCCTATAGAGCCAGCTGAGGCATGGGAGCCTGTCGAGCCAGCTGAGGCATGAGAGCCTATCGAGCCAGCTGAGGCATGGGAGCCTATAGAGCCAGCTGAGGCATGAGAGCCTATCGAGCCAGCTGAGGCATGGGAGCCTATAGAGCCAGCTGAGGCATGAGAGCCTATCGAGCCAGCTGAGGCATGGGAGCCTATCGAGCCAGCTGAGGCATGGGAGCCTATAGAGCCAGCTGAGGCATGAGAGCCTATCGAGCCAGCTGAGGCATGAGAGCCTATCGAGCCAGCTGAGGCATGAGAGCCTATCGAGCCAGCTGAGGCATGGGAGCCTATCTATCCCGCTGAGGGATGGAAACCCGTTGAGCCAGTTGAGGCAGTCATTCTGTAACGATGTGTGCTGAGATTTTGGAAGCATTATACAAAACAAGAAACACAAAAAACACACAGATGTTGCACAGGAACAGAAATAATGACGCCTGGGGAAGGAACCAAAGGGAGTGACATATATAGGGAAGGAACCAAAGGGATTTACATATATAAGGAAGGAACCAAAGGGAGTGACATATATATGGAAAGAACCAAAGGGAGTGACATATATAGCGCAGGTAATCAAGGAGGTGATGGAGTCCAGGTGAGTCTAATGACGCTGTAACGATTCTCGTCCTCGTCTGATGAGGAATATGAAGGATCGGACCAAAATGCAGCGTGGTACGTGTCCATGTTAACTTTATTAATCTGAACACAAAATAACAAAGGTGAAACAACGAAAAAACGAAACAGTCCTATCAGGTGACAAAACACAAAACAGGAAACAACTACCCACAAACACAGGTGGGAACAGGCTACCTAAGTATGGTTCTCAATCAGAGACAAAGATAGACAGCTGCCTCTGATTGGGAACCCTACCAGGCCAAACACAGAAATACAAAACATAGAACAAAAACATAGAATGCCCACCCCAACTCACGCCCTGACCAAACCAAAAATAGAGACATAACAAAAGGAACTAAGGTCAGAACGTGACAGACGCGCAGGTGCGTGTAACGATGGTGACAGGTGTGCGCCATAACGAGCAGCCTGGTGACTTAGAGGCCGGAGAGGGAGCACACGTGACAGAAATGCATCCTACCAGCTGTATTTATCTATTTTTAAAGTTATTTATCTTGAAAACTTGACAGCTGACATGCAAAACATTTTGGGACTAAATCAACAATGGACTAATAAAACAAATACCAAAATATAGTTTTAGGTGGAGTTTTCCTTTAAGTCACATCTGACAAAGCTCTTATTTGACTTGCCAAACGTCTCATTGTCTCAAACAGCGAATCTTTTCAAGGTTAAGTAGCCTCGCTGTCACTCTATTCCCTATGTCGTCCACTACCTCTGACCAGGGCCCAGAGGCCACTATCTAGGGAATGGTTCCATTTGAGAAGCAGCCATGGACGTGACGTCAGATTCACATGCTGTAGGAAGCCAATTAACAGCTGAATCAATCATTGAGAGACGGGCCGGAATAAGATGCTGTAGCGTTCACAGTCAGACCCAGTGCCGCTCAGAATAGAGTGGCTAAAACGGTCATGTTTCCCTGCTCTGCGTGATTTTAATGGATCCACTGTACCTCTTGTCAATTGAATATTGAAAGTAACACTGCCTTGATCGGCTGTGTAGCTGAACAACGCAGCTTGAGGAAGACTTATTGAGTTGAAACAAGTTGCAGTTATGCGCCCTGATGTACTGTAATGTGTAGACTGATGTGCTCC
This sequence comes from Oncorhynchus masou masou, assembly GCF_036934945.1. Taxonomy (NCBI): domain Eukaryota; kingdom Metazoa; phylum Chordata; class Actinopteri; order Salmoniformes; family Salmonidae; genus Oncorhynchus; species Oncorhynchus masou. The sequence continues at coordinate 16,629,690 of NC_088215.1, forward strand.
TACTTACATGTGTTTATCACTTGTAAAATCGTCTCTCTGACGTTTTTGCAACGTGTTGGTCGCCTATTTGGTCGCCTGCTGTGCCTTAATGAGCTTCAGGAGGTTGGTCGCCCCTCATACAGGAACATGCATTGATATAGTACAGTATGCCTGTTGCTAGGTGATGAGTAACCTTGTTTAGATATACAATAGTCAACAAGGTGATGAGTAACCTTGTTTAGATATACAATAGTCAACAAGGTGATGAGTAACCTTGTTTAGATATACAATAGTCAACAAGGTGATGAGTAACCTTGTTTAGATATACAATAGTCAACAAGGTGATGAGTAACCTTGCTTAGATATACAATAGTCAACAAAGTGATGAGTAACCTTGTTTAGATATACAATAGTCAACAAGGTGATGAGTAACCTTGTTTAGATATACAATAGTCAACAAGGTGATGAGTAACCTTGTTTAGATATACAATAGTCAACAAGGTGATGAGTAACCTTGTTTAGATATACAATAGTCAACAAGGTGATGAGTAACCTTGTTAAGATATACAATAGTCAACAAGGTGATGAGTAACCTTGTTTAGATATACAATAGTCAACAAGGTGATGAGTAGCCTTGTTTAGATATACAATAGTCAACAAGGTGATGAGTAGCCTTGTTTAGATATACAATAGTCAACAAGGTGATGAGTAGCCTTGTTTAGATATACAATAGTCGACAAGGTGAGGAGTAACCTTGTTTAGATATACAATAGTCAACAAGGTGATGAGTAGCCTTGTTTAGATATACAATAGTCAACAAGGTGAGGAGTAACCTTGTTTAGATATACAATAGTCAACAAGGTGATGAGTAACCTTGTTTAGATATACAATAGTCAACAAGGTGATGAGTAGCCTTGTTTAGATATACAATAGTCAACAAGGTGATGAGTAGCCTTGTTTAGATATACAATAGTCAGCTATCGCCCCTGGACCAGGAGCTTTCAGTCGAGTAGTTGGTGTGACTAAAAACCCAATGTACCCAATGTATAGAGAGCCATAACAACTAGTGTCAGGACCCTGAGCATTTAGTGAGCTTACTACCTACTGTCCTGCATTGTACTAGTGGTGGTGTCATCATATCAAATCAAAGTTGATTTGTCATGTGCTCCAAATACAAGACCTTAAAGTGAAATGCTTACTTCCAAGTCCTTAACCAACAGTGCATTTTGTCATTACACTGTATACATGTGTATCCAACCAGCTGTAACTATTATATGAACGGCATCACACTATTCAATAGATAGGAAAGTGGAAAGTAGTGGAAATAGATGTGCATTAAAGGTGGTGTTCCATACCTTGGCAGCCATGACCATGGAGGAGCCTCCTCGGATGCCCAGGATGGGGATGTGTGTCTGGGCAGAGATGAAGTCCAGGATCTGGGCGATGGCCTCCTGGTCCGTGTCGTCACCGAACACCACCCCCTGCAGCCAGGTGTTGGTCATCAGAGTGCAGATGCGGTTGATGATACTCTTGGGGTCCGTGTCGTTCATGGTCTCCAGTTGGACTTTGGTAGGGTGGGGAACATGGAGGAACTCCTCTTTCTCCACGTAGGTGGACGACACCTCGCTAGAGTTGCCCACCAGGATGACGGCGATGCTAAGAGAGGAGGCCACTTTGGGAGGTAAGGGGGGCGCAGGGGGCCGGGCGGGGGATACTGGGGGGTAGTAAGGGGGGTAGAAAGGGGGGATAAGGTTTGTGCCCCTCTGGCCTCCTTTCTCGCCTCCTGCTCCTCCCGTCCCGGGTGCACCTCCTGGTGCTCCTCCCCCCTGGCCAGCTCCGCCCCTCCCAGGCGACCGCGCCGACTCGCAGATGGGCAGAAGGAATAGGGAGAGGAGGAGGAGAGAGAGGGAGAGAGGGAGGGAGAGGGAGGGAAGGGCCAGCCGAGGGTGTGGATGAGGGGAAGAGGTGTGTTCGGGAGGAGGAGGGGGGAAGGAGGAAGTGACGCGCCTGTCCTGGAGTGGGGAGGGGGAGAGGAGGCTGACAAGCATCGTGGAGGAGTGTAAATGCAGTACCTGGAGGGAGGGAGGTAGGGAGAGGATTAATATCATGTACAGTAAATATGATAATACCAGCAGGAGATGGGACTGAAAAGAGGTACTGTATCATAATAACACCATGACTGCTACAACCGCACACAAAGAAAACAGGATCAAATGACGCACAGAGTATTGTTCACATGGTGAAATGGTATAACTTGAGATAAAATGTCTAGTGACGCTCAACAATGCTTAATCCACCACTCTATTCTAGTGCTTTCCTTAGAGGGACCTTGTGGCAGACATCAAAGACAGTTTGGAGTATGTGCGTGTGCGCGCGTGTGTGTGTGTGTGTGTGTGTGTGTGTGTGTGTGTGGTGAGGAGACCGACAGCGCCGGGTGTGTTTTGACAGATTGACGGGTTCTGAGCTTCATGGACTGGCTGCCAGGTTAAGTGACCATCAGACACTCACAGACTGAGAATGATGCTTATTCTCTCTCCTGTGCTCTCGAGCTCTCTCCATCTCTGCTTCTGTCTCTCTCAGTCTATAACTCTCTCTTTCTTTCTGTCCTGCTCTCTTTCTCTCCCGCTCTCTCCCTCTTTCTATCTGTTTATCTCTATATCTTTCTTTTTTTCTATTTTCCTTTGAGCAGTAACTGCCTCTCATTGCCATTAACCTCTCTTCCCACCAATCTTATTCCCTCCCCCTCCCTCCCTCCCTCCCTCCCTCCCTCCCTCCCTCCCTCCCTCCCTCCCTCCCTCCCTCCCTCCCTCCCTCCCTCCCTCCCTCCCTCCCTCCCTCCCTCCCTCCCTTCCATCCATCCATCCATCCATCCCCTTTAGCCTCTTTGAAGTCAATTGCAGACCTATTATTTCCTGCTCCTTTTATTATCATCAATGCACAGAGAAATAGGGAGAGAGAGAATAGAAAGAGAGGGAGGGGACAGTCAGGGAGAAACACAATTAGTCATAACTTGATGTGAAACATTTGGTTTCTGACTCTGTGTGTGTGTGTGTGTGTGTGTGTGTGTGTGTGTGTGTGTGTGTGTGTGTGTGTGTGTGTGTGTGTGTGTGTGTGTGTGTGTGTGTGTGTGTGTGTGTGTGTGTGTGTGTGTGTGTGTGTGTGTGTGTGTGTGTGCGTGTGCGTGCGTATGGGAAGAAGTTAAATGACAACGACAGCGCATTGTCGTTTATATTGAGATAGAAATGGGAATCCTTAATGTAGCAACACTTTAATGCTTTTTAAGAGGCAGAGGGCGAGAGAGGACGAGAGAACTACAAAGAGAGAGAAAGAGAGATAGGGACTGGGAGACAAAGAGATAGAGAGACAGAGAGAGATAGGGACTGGGAGACAGAGATAGAGAGACAGAGAGGGATAGGGACTGGGAGACAAAGAGATAGAGAGACAGAGAGAGATAGGGACTGGGAGACAAAGAGATAGAGAGAGACACGGACTGGGAGACAAAGAGAAAGAGAGACAGAGAGAGGGACATGCAAAGGGGAGCACGGAAGAGGGAGATGAGAGCAAAAACAGGGAGAAAACAACTAGGGAGAAGTAAGGGAGTAGAAAGCAGAGAAAGGATGAATGAACATGGAGAGAGAGAGAGCGAGAGAGAGGAGAAAAACAGGGGAGAAAGGGAGGAGAGAGAAAACAGAGAAATGGGGAGAGAAATAGGCAAAGAGATATCAAAGGGGCCAGAGGGAGAGCAAAGCAGAGGGGTGGGGGGAGAAGTAGCAGAGGAAAAGGGGGTAGCTAATGTAGTCTGTTACTACAAATGTCCCATCTAAAAGCATAATTAGTGGAGGTTTGTCAGGCCGAATTGCAGGTACACATGCTAATTGTAAACGGGCTCAATCCTCAGTGAGGTTGGACAAAGCTGAGAGGAGAGGAGAGGGGAAGGAGGAGGAAGAGAGTGGGAGGAAAGCAGAGAGAGGAGAGGGGAGGAGGAAGAGGAGGAGGAGGAGAGTGGGATGAAAGCAGAGAGAGGAGAGGAGGAGGAGGAAGAGAGTGGGAGGAAAGCAGAGAGAGGAGAGGAGGAGGAGGAAGAGAGTGGGAGGAAAGCAGAGAGAGGAGAGGAGGAGGAGGAAGAGAGTGGGAGGAAAGCAGAGAGAGACGTGGTGTGACCACAACAACATACAGGAACTCAAGTCCTTCTGTTCAACTGACTTAGAATTCCTCACAATCAAATGTCGTCCGCATTATCTATCAATGGAATTCTCTTCGATTATAATCACAGCCATATATATTCCCCCCCAAGCAAACACATCGATGGCCCTGAACAAACTTTACTTGACTCTTTGCAAACTGGAAACCACATATCCTGAGGCTGCATTCATTGTAGCTGGGGATTTTAACAAGGCTAATCTGAAAACAAGACTCCCTAAATTGTATCAGCATATCGATTGCGCAACCAGGGCTGGTAAAACCTTGGATCATTGCTATTCCAACTTTCGCAACGCATATAAGGCCTTCCCCCGCCCTCCTTTCGGAAAAGCTGACCACGTCTCCATTTTGTTGCTTCCTGCCTACAGACAGAAACTAAAACAAGAAGCTCCCGCGCTCAGGTCTGTTCAACGCTGGTCCGACCAATCTGATTCCACGCTTCAAGACTGCTTCGATCACGTGGATTGGGATATGTTCCGCATTGCGTCCAACAACAACGACGAATACGCTGATTCGGTGAGCGACTTCATTAGAAAGTGCATTGATGATGTCGTTCCCATAGCAACGATTAAAACGTTCCCAAACCAGAAACCGTGGATTGATGGCAGCATTCTCGCGAAACTGAAAGCGCAAACCACTGCTTTTAAACAGGGCAAGATGACCGGAAACATGACCGAATACAAACAGTGTAGCTATTCCCTCCGCAAGGCAATCAAACAAGCTAAGCGTCAGTATAGAGACAAAGTAGAGTCACAATTCAACGGCTCAGACACAAGAGGTATGTGGCAGGGTCTACAGTCAATCACGGATTACAAAAAGAAAACCAGCCCTGTCACGGACCACGATGTCATCGTCCCAGGCAGACTAAATAACTTTTTTGCCCGCTTTGAGGACAATACAGTGCCACTGACACGGCCCGCAACCAAAACCTGCGGACTCTCCTTCACTGCAGCTGAAGTGAGGAAAACATTTAAACGTGTTAACCCTCGCAAGGCTGCAGGCCCAGACGGCATCCCCAGCCGCGTCCTCAGAGCATGTGCAGACCAGCTGGCTGGTGTGTTTACGGACTGCTGTTCCCACATGCTTCAAGAGGGCCACCATTGTCCCTGTTCCCAAGAAAGCTAAGGTAACTGAGCTAAACGACTACCGCCCCGTAGCACTCACTTCCCTCATCATGAAGTGCTAGTCAAGGACCATATCACCTCCACCCTACCTGACACCCTAGACCAACTCCAATTTGCTTACCGCCCAAATAGGTCCACAGACGATGCAATCTCAACCACGCTGCACACTGCCCTAACCCATCTGGACAAGAGGAATACCTATGTGAGAATGCTGTTCATGGACTACAGCTCAGCATTCAACACCATAGTACCCTCCAAACTCATCATCAAGCTCGAGACCCTGGGTCTCGACCCCGCCCTGTGCAACTGGGTACTGGACTTCCTGACGGGCCGCCCCCAGTTGGTGAGGATAGGTAACAACATCTCCACCCCACTGATCCTCAACACTGGGGCCCCACAAGGGTGCATTCTGAGCCCTCTCCTGTACTCCCTGTTCACCCACGACTACGTGGCCACGCACGCCTCCAACTCAATCATCAAGTTTGCGGATGACACTACAGTGGTAGGCTTGATTACCAACAACGACGAGACGGCCTACAGGGAGGAGATGAGGGTCCACAGAGTGTGGTGTCAGGAAAATATCCTCACACTCAACGTCAACAAAACAAAGGAGATGATTGTGGACTTCAGGAAACAGCAGAGGGAACACCCCCCTATCCACATCGATGGGACAGTAGTGGAGAGGGTAGTAAGTTTTAAGTTCCTCGGCGTACACATCATGGACAGACTGAATTGGTCCACCCACGCAGACAGCGTCGTGAAGAAGGCGCAGCAGCGCCTCTTCAACCTCAGGAGGCTGAAGAAATTCTGCTTGTCACCAAAAGCACTCACAAACTGGTACGGCAACTGCTCCGCCCACAACCGTAAGGCTCTCCAGAGGTAGTGAGGTTTGCACAACGTATCACCGGGGGCAAACTACCTGCCCTCCAGGACACCTACACCACCCAATGTCACAGGAAGGCCATAAAGATCATCAAGGACAACAACCACCCGAGCCACTGCCTGTTCACCCCGCTATCATCTAGAAGGCGAAGTCAGTACAGGTGCATCAAAGCAGGAACCGAAAGACTGAAAAACAGCTTCTATCTCAAGGCCATCAGACTGTTAAACAGCCACCATTAACACTGAGTGGCTGCTGCCAACACACTGACTCAACTCCAGCCACTTTAATAATGGGAATTGATGGAAATTGATGTCAAATATATCGCTAGCCACTTTAAACAATGCTACCTTAATATAATGTTTACATACCCAACATTACTCATCTCATATGTATACGTATATACTGTACCCTATATCATCTACTGCATCTTTATGTAATACAGTATCACTAGCCACTTTAACTATGCCACTTTGTTTACATACCCTACATTACTCATCTCATATGTATATACTGTACTCGATACCATCACTCATTCATATATCTTTATGTACATATTCTTTATCCCTTTACACTTGTGTGTATAAGGTAGTAGTTTTGGAATTGTTAGGTTAGATTACTCGTTGGTTATTACTGCATTGTCGGAACTAGAAGCACAAGCATTTCGCTACATTCGCATTAACATCTGCTAACCATGTGTATGTGACAAATAAATTTGATTTGAGGAGAGGATGAAGAGACTGGGAGGAAAGCAGAGAGAGGAGGAGGAAGAAGAGGAAGAGAGTGGGAGTAAAGCAGAGAGAGGAGGAGGAAGAGAGTGGGAGGAAAGCAGAGAGAGGAGGAGGAAGAGGAGGAAGAGAGTGGGAGGAAAGCAGAGAGAGGAGGAGGAAGACGAGGAAGAGAGTGGGAGGAAATCAGAGAGAGGAGGAGGAAGAGACTGGGAGGAAAGCAGAGAGAGGAGGAGGAAGAACAGGAAGAGAGTGGGAGGAAAGCAGAGAGAGGAGGAGGAAGAAGAGGAAGAGAGTGGGAGGAAAGCAGAGAGAGGAGGAGGAAGAAGAGGAAGAGAGTGGGAGGAAAGCAGAGAGGAGGAGGAAGAGGAGGAAGAGAGTGGGACGAAAGAAGAGAGAGGAGGAGGAAGAGGAGGAAGATAGTGGGAGGAAATCAGAGAGAGGGGGAGGAAGACGAGGAAGAGAGTGGGAGGAAATCAGAGAGAGGAGGAGGAAGAGACTGGGAGAAAAGCAGAGAGAGGAGGAGGAAGAGACTGGGAGGAAAGCAGAGAGAGGAGGAGGAAGAACAGGAAGAGAGTGGGAGGAAAGCAGAGTGAGGAGGAGGAAGAGCAGGAAGAGAGTGGGAGGAAAGCAGAGAGAGGAGGAGGAAGAGGAGAAATATAGTGGGAGGAAATCAGAGAGAGGAGGAGGAAGACAAGGAAGAGAGTGGGAGGAAAGCAGAGAGAGAAGGAGGAAGAGGAGGAAGAGAGTGGGAGGAAAGCAGAGAGAGGAGGAGGAAGAGGAGGAAGATAGTGGGAGGAAATCAGAGAGAGGAGGAGGAAGACGAGGAAGAGAGTGGGAGGAAAGCAGAGATAGGAGGAGGAAGAGGAGGGAGAGAGTGGGGGGAAAACAGAGAGAGGAGGAGGAAGAGGAGGAAGATGAGGAAGAGGAGGAAGAGACCAGATGGGAGGGAAAATAAATGGAGGTATACACAACACAGATGGAGCTGGTTGGAGGAAGAAGAACAGCAGCAACAAGAAGAAATCCAGCGAGGGGGAGGAGGATGGGTGCTGAGAAGATGGAGGGATGAAAAGAAAGAAATTATTAGGATGATAAAAGAAGAGCTGAAGATGAAGGGAGAAGAAGAAAGAGTGATGAAGGAAGGATGGTTGAAGCACACAATGAGAAGGAAGGTTAGAGAAGATGGCCAGAGAGAGAAGTCGGAGAGGAAAGTATGGGAGAAAAGAGTGAGATAGTGAGAATGACAGAGACAGAGGCAAGGGCAAGGATGAAGAAAGAGGGAGAGAGAGAGAGAGAGAGTCAGAGAGGGAGAGACAGAGAGAGAGTTTCCATGGCAACAATCCAAATATGCCTCCATGCAGCACCCTGATGGACAAGGAGATACACACAATGTTCGCTTCGTACGCTGATACACACACACACACACACTGATACACACAGCGTTCAAATACATGTGTATTTTATCGTTAGTGTCATGACGTTGGCCTGGGGGGTAGGTTTATGACAGTCATAAATAGCTCTTCCCCCCTTTTTCCTATCTCTACCCTACTGAGGTTACATTTGCAAAACCCCTTGGTTAACATAGAGATTCTGGGAACATCAATAGGTGGGGGGAAATGAACTATATTCTGGTAATCCGAACAATTGAATATATGCGGTGAATATGATGTCAGTTCGGTTGTCATCTGAGACATTCTCATCAATGATAAGATGATGTAAACTCTACAGTGGAACGTCTACATATCAGAATTATCGGATTCACATGGAATTGTTGTTCAATTTAAATGTTTGCATATTAAATTATTCGCAATGGGATGAAATGTGATTTTAGCTTCTAAAATGTGAGATTTGGGTTTTCATAAGATAGGGCTGCTCAATCAGTGGGCCCGCCCATGTGATGTGGCCAGAATCAACTACTTATTGTATATTGGACGTATTTGAAAGTATTCCCAATTAACTTCCTATAAATAGCTTACTATTTGAAAGTACTTTAAATACGTATTTCAAATAATATACATAATATACATGCTAATACTTTCCAAGTGTATTTCCAAATGCATTCCAATATTCAACTACAGGACTTGTCCAATACAAAACATCTGAATACTTACTTCAAAATGTATGTGAAAGTAATTGAGATAGTTGAAATAGTATTTTACCCCAGGTCTGCACGCACGCACACACGCACGCGCGCACACACGCACACACGCACGCGCGCACACACGCACACACACAAAGAAAATTACACACTGTTGGACACAAACACAGATTTTCAAGAAACACTCGTATATAAATGACTTATCATAAGGTGGACTTATCACAAAATAGTAGAAGCTTACCCAACCCCCCCCAGAAGTAGACACAATATGTACTAGTGTTATTCTAGGAATGTGTGGAGAGAGAAGAGGAGAGGAGTGGGTGGTCTGTGTTACTGTGTGTCATGGTCAATGGAAGAGTCTCTGGAGCATTTGGCCTCTCCAGCCTAATTACTGACGGAGGAAATAACCCCAGTATAACAAACACACACACACACACACCCACACACACACACACACACATACAAAATTGACTTGACACTCTGGCAGAGAGAGATGAACCAATGCTCCTACCTGACCTTAAAACTAAGCTCTATGAAAAGGCTGAAGGGGGAAAACAACAACAACAACACACACACACACACACACACACACACACACACACACACACACACACACACACACACACACACACACACACACACACACACACACACACAGAGCAACCAGTTTGACTAAGAGAGAGAGAAGAGAGAACTACTCTGACATTTAGGGTAATCAGCCCTACACAAAAGCTCAACCGTCATTAATAACTCCAAATTAATTACAAGAAACAGAGAATGTCAAGAGCCATCCAACGCAATGGATCATTTGCTTTCCTCGCAGACTGCAGACAAATCTAGACTGAGCATTTAAATATGCTGTCGTATGTCCTTTACATACTACTTTACACTGCAATTACAGTAACAGTGTCACGTTCTGACCTTAGTTCTTTTGTTATGTCTTTGTTTTAGTATGGTTAGGGCGTGAGTTGGGTGGGTTGTCTATGTTTGTTTTTCTATGAGTTGGTATTTCTGTGTTTGGCCTAGTATGGTTCTCAATCAGAGGCAGCTGTCAATCGTTGTCCCTGATTGAGAACCATACTTAGGCAGCCTGTTTTCACCCTTGATTTGTGGGTGATTATTTTCTGTGTCTATGTGTTCCACACGGAACTGTTTCGTTTTTTGTTATTTCACGTTGTTATTTTGGATTTTTCTGTGTTCTATTAAAAGTATCATGAACACTTACCACGCTGCGCATTGGTCCTTCGAGCCTTCCTACTACTCCTCGTCAGAGGAGGAAGAAGAACATTACAGAATCACCCACCAACAAAGGACCAAGCAGCGTGGTATCGGGCAGCAGCGATCTCTGGACTCCTGGAGGAGATCTTAGACGGCAAGGGACCCTGGGCACAGGCTGGGGAATATCGCTGCCCCAGGGAAGAGCTGGAGGCAGCCATAGCAGAGCGGCGGCATTTTGAGGAGTTGGCACGGCAGCGCAACAGAGATGAGAGGCAAAATGTATTGGGGGCGGCACTCAGGGAGTCTGGCTTAGTCAGGTAGGAGACCTGAGCCAACTCCCCGTGCTTACCGTGGAGAGAGGTGGACGGGGCAGGCACTGTGTTATGCCGTGAGGCGCATGATGTCCCCGGTGCGCAGGCATAGCCCGGTGCGTTACATAGCAGCGCCTCGTATCGGCCGGGCGAGAGTGGGCCAGCTCAGCGCATCTGGTCTCCAGTGCGCCTCCTCGGGCCGGGGTACATGGCACAAGCCCTACGCATGGTGTCCCTGGTTCGCGAGCACAGCCCAGTGTGGTCTATTCCACCTCACCGCACTGGCCTGGCTACGTGGAGTATCCAGCCAGGTAGGGTTGTGCAGGCTTGGTGCCCGAGACCTCCAGTGCGCCTCCACGGTCCGGTCTATCCGGTGCCTCTTCCACGCACCAGCCCTCCGGTGGCAGCCCCCCCGCACCAGGCTGTCTCTCCGTCTCCTCTCTACAGGGGCTCCCGCCTGCTCAGCGCTGTCGGAGTCTCCCGTCTGTCCTGAGCTGCCAGAGTCTCCCGTCAGTCCTCAGCTACCAGAGTCTCCAGTCTGTCCTGAGCTGCCAGAGTCTCCTGTCTGTCCTAAGCTGCCAGAGTCTCCCGTCAGTCGTCAGCTACCAGAGTCTCCAGTCTGTCCTGAGCTGCCAGAGTCTCCCGTCTGTCCTCAGCTGCCAGAGTCTCCAGTCTGTCCTGAGCTGCCAGAGTCGCCCGTCTGTCCTGAGCTGCCAGAGTCGCCCGTCTGTCCTGAGCTGCCAGAGTCGCCCGTCTGTCCTGAGCTGCCAGAGTCGCCCGTCTGTCCTGAGCTGCCAGAGTCGCCCGCCTGTCCTGAGCTGCCAGAGTCGCCCGTCTGTCCTGAGCTGCCAGAGTCGCCCATCTGTCCTGAGCTGCCAGAGTCGCCGGTCAGTCAGGAGCTGCCAGAGTCTCCCCTCTGTCCTGAGCTGCCAGAGTCGCTGGTCAGTCAGGAGCTGCCAGAGCCGCCGGTCAGTCAGGAGCTGCCGGGATCGCCCTTCACTCCGGAGCTACCGGAGTCTACCGACTGTCTGGTGCTGCCGGGATCTCCCGTCCATCCGGGACCCGTTGCTAGGGTCCCCAGTCCGAGGTTGGCGGCGAGGGTCGCCGCTCTAAAGAGGCCACAGAGGCGGGTAAAAGAGGCAGGCAAAGACTATGGTGGAGTGGGGTCCACGTCCCGCGCCAGAGCCGCCACCGCGGACAGACACCCACCCAGACCCTCCCCTATAGGTTCAGGTTTTGCGGCCGGAGTCCGCACCTTTGAGGGGGGGGGGGTTACTGTCAGGGCGTGAGTTGGGTGGGTTGTCTATGAATGCTTTTCTATGAGTTGGTATTTCTTTGTTTGGCCTGGTATGGTTCTCAATCAGAGGCAGCTGTCGATCGTTGTCCCTGATTGAGAACCATTCTTAGGCAGCCTGTTTTCACCCTTGATTTGTGGGTGATTATTTTCTGTGTCTGTGTGTTCCACACGTAACTGTTTCGTTTTTTTTTATTTCACGTTATTTCTATTAAAAATATCATGAACACTTGCCACGCTGCGCATTGGTCCTCTGATCCTTCCTACTACTCCTCGTCAGAGGAGGAAGAAGACCGTTACAATCAGAGACATTAACGTGGAAGGAAAACTGTTTAAGTGGTTATTCCATCCACATCCATTCCCACACACACAGATACACACAGACACAGAAACACACGTACACACACAGACATACACACAGCAAGGCTTGTACACGTATGAACACAAAGGTACTCAGGTATTCGGGTAGCATGTATTTAGTACACAGCATGGACAGGTCCAGTGATGCTAAGCTATAGAGCATCAGTCTCCACCACACACACGTCTACACTGAGCCCCTCTGTAAATCAGCTCCCTGACTCTCTGCCCAATGAGATGGCACACACTCATGAGCGCCAACACACACACACACACAAAGATAGAGAGAGTGGGAGACATGTTTCATTGGGCGTGTAGTCACAGTGCGGGGCCTTGGGGTGAACTGGCCCGTGTCAATAAGACTAGTGCGCGGCGTTTGCTCGGACTCGCCTGTTACTGTCATCACACTTAACATTTACAAAGAGCATTGATCGAGGAACTCACCCCGCCTCAAACAGCCCAAACGACCAGAAGAATTACCAGGACCCCGCCCCCCCTCGTCTCTCCCATGTGCCAATAGATGTTCTTTGTGATCAGTCAAGACATTCAACCCCTATTGGGTATTTGTGCTCTCTCTGAGCTCAGGCCCCACCGGTCTCTTGTTCACAATGTAATGAGTGTGTGTTTGTGTGTGTGTGTGTGTGTGTGTGCGTGCGTGCGCATGTGTGTGAATGGTGGTTAGATAGAGACAGTGTTGTGTAAGGTATGTTAAATACACGCTGCTTGTCCTGAATACTGGGGGGATTAGGAGTTTGTATGTTGCAGACTCTGGAGCTCTAAACAGCTTCAGGAAGGAAGGAGGGCTAGCTGCTCCGCGGTGAATGCAACAGTCTCTTTATGTAATCAGAACACATACTGGAGTCATAGAACACATTGGCTACAATCAGAAACACATCCGTGTAACGGTATAGACAGAAGCCTTCCTGAAATACATTGCATAAGTAGTCAAAACCGACATTTCCACACAAACATCCCCAGAATCACGCAACATTTGAAAGACATTGAAGATGACATACTGAAAGCTGATATATTTCCCATCATGATTTACAGGTAGTAGCCAAGGAACATAACAGATATTTCTGAGAGCGTTACTCCTACACGGTGCATTTTCTACATGCAAATCATTCAGAAGCACACGCATAATTCATCGGTATCTTTTTATGTAAATGGTTGGACATCAATGGCTCTTCACCAACATGCGGATGGGCAATGACATTCACTTCAGTCATTGTTCTCAGTGGCATCTTGATCTCTGGGTGCAGAGATGCATCTCTTTATCTCTGAAATGTCGCTATTGTGCTGTTGTCATCAGATAATTAGACTTCAAGCTGTTTTAATTAGCCTCATGCAGGAGCATCATGACATAGGTTGTTATTCTTTTCAGTTTTATCCAGTAATTAATTAATTCTATCCCTCCAGGGGAAATGTCAGTTAATTCACTGATGTCTTCCAATGTATTGTATTGCATGCTGATTCGGATTGTATTTCCATATCGTTGGACAGTCAAGGATTGGTTAGCGAGCGTCTTCTTATCCATATGTCTACAATTTACGAATGTAAATGGTAGTAATTCATGTCCTTCGAGAAGGAGCAGCACACACATTATGAGAATAAATGGAATTTGCTTTAGCCTGACAGTAATGTTGAGTAGATGGTGATGTCCCTATTTAAATCACAGCCATGCAGCCGAATCCTCTGGATACTAATACTCTGGATTTTAATTAACATTGAGAAATGGAAAGAGAGAGAGATGGAGGGAAGGAGGGGCCGAGAGAGAGAGTGAGAGAAATAGCAAAAGAGAGAGAGATAGTTAATGAGTGAAAGCAGAGGTAGAGAGAGAGAGAGAGAGAGAGAGAGAGAGAGAGAGAGAGGGTGAGTGAAAGAGAGAGGGAGAGAAAGTGAAAGAGAGAGAGAGAGAGTGAAAGAGAGAGTGAAAGAGAGAGAGAGAGAGAGAGTGAAAGAGAGAGAGAGAGAGAGAGAGAGTGAAAGAGAGAGAGAGAGAGAGAGAGAGAGAGAGAGAGAGAGAGAGAGAGAGAGAGAGAGAGAGAGAGAGAGTGAAAGAGAGAGAGAGTGTGAGAGAGAGAGAGAGAGAGAGGAGAGAGAGAGAGAGAAAGAGAGAAAGAGAGAGAGAGCAAAGGGGAGAGAGAGATGGAAAGAGCGTTGGGAGCATCTGGGCATGAGGCAGTGAAGAAGGGAGACAGTTGGTTGAAATGGGGAGGCAGATGCAGGGAAGCAGAACATGAACAGTGGGAATAAGAGAGAAGAGAGGAGATAAAGGGGTAGAGGAAGTGACCATGTCTGGAGGAGACAGTCTCATCACCTTATTCATCCCCAGAAGTGGGGCCAAGATGATGTAATCATCAGTATGAGCCACTTGAGCTATCAGTGGTGAGTAGTAGTCATCAATCTGTTGCTTTCTCTATGGCCTAAAAAGGGAAGGAAAGTCACTATTTTACAGAAGAGGGTCTTAGGTGTTTGATTAAGTGTGCTTGAGCTCGGTCGAGGGGCTTTTCAATGTTAATTGTGCTTAAATGCCACAGACATGCATGCCTGCATACACACACATTCCCAGCCTGAAACACACACACACACACCCAGCCCTAAAAAAAAACTACTGATAGTAGGATAGGGTTCCTTTATCCCCTGGGGTCTGCATTAGCCCATTTCTTCCATATCTCCAGGACTTGATTGACCACGCTCATCTGGCTGCTCCTTACGGCAGCAGTACACAGCAGAGTAGAGGGGTCTCTATGTGGGCTGGAGTCTGTGGTCCGCTTCACAGTGACTGAACCTCCACTGGATTAGAACTATAAAGCCTCTATGACTGGACCTCCACTGGATTAGAACTATAAAGCCTCTATGACTGGACCTCCACTGGATTAGAACTATAAAGCCTCTATGACTGGACCACCACTGGATTAGAACTATAAAGCCTCTATGACTGGACCTCCACTGGATTAGAACTATAAAGCCTCTATGACTGGACCTCCACTGGATTAGAACTATAAAGCCTCTATGACTGGACCTCCACTGGATTAGAACTATGAAGCCTCTATGACTGGACCACCACTGGATTAGAACTATAAAGCCTCTATGACTGGACCTCCACTGGATTAGAACTATAAAGCCTCTATGACTGGACCACCACTGGATTAGAACTATAAAGCCTCTATGACTGGACCACCACTGGATAGCCATGTGGTTATATGTTCTATACAGTCTGGCACCTCTGTGTCATCACTCATTTCTATATTGCACCTATATACCTCTGTCTATGTATTCTCTGTTTGACAGATGTTAACTGCCATGCAAAAAACAACACTTGATACAGATAACTTTTCCTCATTCAAACCCAGAGACAGACTGTACTACTTTTGTCTTGCAAGATGTCTTTCTGGCAAGGCGGAGAGATGGGGGGTGATTAATTTTAGCCTACCCCCTGAGGACACTAGTTATGACCTGCTTCCCCCCCACCACCACCCTCCCAGTCTCGTTACCCTCCAACCCCACCCAATCCCTCCCCACCTCAGTGGTCATGGGTAATTAATTAGCAAGCTGTTCCCAGCAGAGGGCCAAATGAAAGCAAGCTCAGTGATACAGTCAAGGGGGGGGGGGCACCCAGACTCAGGAGGCAGGTTCACTTCACACAGTAGTTAGGGACACCCAGACTCAGGAGGCAGGTTCACTTCACACAGTAGTTAGGGACACCCAAACTTAGGAGGCAGGTTCCCTTCACACAGTTGTTAGGGACACCCAGACTCAGGAGGCAGGTTCACTTCACACAGTTGTTAGGGACACCCAGACTCAGGAGGCAGGTTCACTTCACACAGTAGTTAGGGACACCCAAACTTAGGAGGCAGGTTCCCTTCACACAGTTGTTAGGGACACCCAGACTCAGGAGGCAGGTTCACTTCACACAGTTGTTAGGGACACCCAGACTCAGGAGGCAGGTTCACTTCACACAGTAGTTAGGGACACCCAGACTCAGGAGGCAGGTTCACTTCACACAGTAGTTAGGGACACCCAAACTTAGGAGGCAGGTTCCCTTCACACAGTTGTTAGGGACACCCAGACGCAGGAGGCAGGTTCACTTCACACAGTAGTTAGGGACACCCAGACTCAGGAGGCAGGTTCACTTCACACAGTAGTTAGGGACACCCAGACTCAGGAGGCAGGTTCACTTCACACAGTAGTTAGGGACACCCAGACTCAGGAGGCAGGTTCACTTCACACAGTTGTTAGGGACACCCAGACTCAGGAGGCAGGTTCACTTCACACAGTAGTTAGGGACACCCAGACTTAGGAGGCAGGTTCACTTCACACAGTAGTTAGGGACACCCAAACTTAGGAGGCAGGTTCCCTTCACACAGTTGTTAGGGACACCCAGACTCAGGAGGCAGGTTCACTTCACACAGTAGTTAGGGACACTCAGACTCAGGAGTCTCCTGCACTTTGAGCCGCAATAATATTTTAGCCCACTGAGCTAAATCCTTGGCATTAGCATGTGGAATCGATCCAAATGTTCAGGTTTCAACCAAAGGGACTTATCACACAAGCCAGCTCTGATACACGACATTACATAGGGTACTGTAGCCTTCTGACGACATTACATAGGTTACTGCAGCCTACTGAAAACATTACATAGGTTATTGTAGCCTACTGACAACGTTACTGTACCCTACTGACAACATTACTGTAGCCTACTGACAACATTACTGTAGCCTACTGACAACATTACTGTAGCCTACTGACAACATTACTGTAGCCTACTGACAACATTACTGTAACATTACTGTAGCCTACTGACAACATTACTGTAGCCTACTGACAACGTTACTGTACCCTACTGACAACATTACTGTAGCCTACTGACAACGTTACTGTACCCTACTGACAACGTTACTGTAGCCTACTGACAACGTTACTGTACCCTACTGACAACATTACTGTAGCCTACTGACAACATTACTGTAGCCTACTGACAATGTTACTGTAGCCTACTGACAACGTTACTGTACCCTACTGACAACATTACTGTAGCGTACTGACAACATTACTGTAGCCTACTGACAACATTACTGTAGCCCACTGACAACATTACTGTAGCCTACTGACAACGTTACTGTACCCTACTGACAACATTACTGTACCCTACTGACAACATTACTGTAGCCTACTGACAATGTTACTGTACCCTACTGACAACATTACTGTAGCCTACTGACAACATTACTGTAGCCTACTGACAACATTACTGTAGCCTACTGACAACATTACATAGGTTACTATAGCCTACTGACGACATTACATAGGTTACTGTAGCCTACTGACAATATTACATAGGTTACTGTAGCCTACTGACAACATTACTGTAGCCTACTGACAACAATACTGTAGCCTAATGACAACATTACTGTAGCCTTCTGACGACGTTACATAGGTTATGTAGTCTACTGACAACATTACATAGGTTACTGTAGCCTCCTGACAACATTACTGTAGCCTAATGACAACATTACTGTAGCCTTCTGACAACGTTACATAGGTTATGTAGCCTACTGACAACATTACTGTAGCCTACTGACAGCATTACTGTAGCCTACTGACAACATTACTGTAGCCTACTGACAACATTACATAAATTACTGTAGCATACTGACAACATTACATAGGTTACTGCAGCGTACTGACAACATTACTGTAGCCTACTGACAACCTTACATAGGTTACTGTAGCCCACTGACATAGTTACATAGGTTACTGTAGCCTACTGACAACATTACATAGGTTAATGCAGCCTACTGACAATGTTACTGTAGCCTACTGACAACCTTACATAGGTTACTGTAGTCTACTAACAACGTTACATAGGTTACTGACGTCACATAGGTTACTGTAGCCTACTGACAACATTACTGTAGCCTACTGACAACATTACTGTAGCCTACTGACAACGTTACATAGGTTACTGTAGTCTAGTGACAACGTTACATTGGTTACTGTAGCCTACTGACAACATTACTGTAGCCTACTGACAACATTACTGTAGCCTACTGACAACGTTACATAGGTTACTGTAGTCTAGTGACAACGCTACATAGGTTACTGTAGCCTACTGACAACGTTACATAGGTTACTGTAGCCTACTGACAACGTTACTGTAGCCTACTGACAACATTACTGTAGCCTACTGACAACATTACTGTAGCCTACTGACAACGTTACATAGGTTAGTGTCGCCTACTGACAACATTACTGTAGCCTACTGACAACATTACTGTAGCCTACTGACAACATTACTGTAGCCTTCTGACGACGTTACATAGGTTATGTAGCCTACTGACAACATTACTGTAGCCTACTGACAGCATTACTGTAGTCTACTGACAACATTACTGTAGCCTACTGACAACATTACATAAATTACTGTAGCATACTGACAACATTACATAGGTTACTGCAGCGTACTGACAACATTACAGTAGCCTACTGACAACCTTACATATGTTACTGTAGCCCACTGACATAGTTACATAGGTTACTGTAGCCTACTGCCAACATTACATAGGTTACTGCAGCCTACTGACAATGTTACTGTAGCCTACTGACAACCTTACATAGGTTACTGTAGTCTACTGACAATGTTACATGGGTTACTGTAGCATACTGACAACATTACATAGGTTACTGCAGCCTACTGACAATGTTACTGTAGCCTACTGAAACCTTACATAGGTTACTGTTGTCTACTAACAACGTTACATAGGTTACTGACGTCACATAGGTTACTGTAGCCTACTGACAACATTACTGTAGCCTACTGACAACGTTACATAGGTTACTGTAGTCTAGTGACAACGTTACATTGGTTACTGTAGCTTACTGACAACATTACTGTAGCCTACTGACAACATTACTGTAGCCTTCTGACAACGTTACATAGGTTACTGTAGTCTAGTGACAACGCTACATAGGTTACTGTAGCCTACTGACAACGTTACATAGGTTACTGTAGCCTACTGACAACGTTACTGTAGCCTACTGACAACATTACTGTAGCCTACTGACAACATTACTGTAGCCTACTGACAACGTTACATAGGTTAGTGTCGCCTACTGACAACATTACTGTAGCCTACTGACAACATTACTGTAGCCTACTGACAACGGTACATAGGTTAGTGTAGCCTACTGACAACATTACTGTAGCCTACTGACAACATTACTGTAGCCTACTGACAACGTTACATAGGTTAGTGTAGTCTTCTGACAACGTCACATAGGTTACTGTAGTCTACTGACAACATTACTGTAGCCAACTGACAACGTTACATAGGTTACTGTAGCCTACTGACAACGTCGCATAGGTTACTGTAGCCTACTGACAACGTCACATGGGTTACTGTAGTCTACTGACAACGTTAAATAGGTTACTGTAGCCTACTGACAACGTTACATAGGTTACTGTAGCATACTGACAACGTTACATAGGTTACTGTAGGCTACTGACAACGTTACAAAGGTTACTGTAGCCTACTGACAACGTTACATAGGTTACTGTAGCATACTGACAACGTTACATAGGTTACTGTAGTCTACTGAATACGTTACATAGGTTACTGTAGCCTACTGACAATGTTACATAGGTTATGTAGCCTACTGACAACGTTACTGTACCCTACTGACAACATTACTGTAGCATACTGACAACCTTACATAGGTTACCGTAGCCCACTGACATAGTTACATAGGTTACTGTAGCCTACTGACAACATTACTGCAGCCTACTGACAACATTACTGTAGCCTACTGACAATGTTACATAGGTTACTGTAGTCTAGTGACAACGCTACATAGGTTACTGTAGCCTACTGACAACGTTACATAGGTTACTGTAGCCTACTGACGTTACTGTAGCCTACTGACAACATTACTGTAGCCTACTGACAACGTTACATAGGTTAGTGTAGCCTACTGACAACATTACTGTAGCCTACTGACAACATTACTGTAGCCTACTGACAACGTTACATAGGTTAGTGTAGTCTACTGACAACATTACTGTAGTCTTCTGACAACGTCACATAGGTTACTGTAGTCTACTGACAACATAACTGTAGCCAACTGACAACATCACATAGGTTACTGTAGCCTACTGACAACATTACATAGGTTACTGTAGCCTACTGACAATGTCGCATAGGTTACTGTAGCCTACTGACAACTTCACATGGGTTACTGTAGTCTACTGACAACGTTACATAGGTTACTGTAGCCTACTGACAACGTTACATAGGTTACTGTAGCATACTGACAACATTACATAGGTTACTGTAGTCTACTGACAACGTTACATAGGTTACTGTAGGCTACTGACGACGTTACATAGGTTACTGTAGTCTACTGTCAACATTAAATAGGTTACTGTAGTCTACTGACAACGTTACATAGGTTACTGTAGCCTACTGACAACGTTACATAGGTTACTGTAGTATACCGTCATCGTTACATAGGTTACTGTAGCCCACTGACAACGTTACATAGGTTACTGTAGTCTACTGACAACGTTACATAGGTTACTGTAGCCTACAGACATCGTTACATAGGTTACTGTAGCCCACTGACATAGTTACATAGGTTACTGTAGCATACTGACAACGTTACATAGGTTACTGTAGTCTACTGACAACGTTACATAGGTTACTGTAGCCTACTGACAACGTTACATAGGTTACTGTAGCCTACTGACAACGTCACATAGGTTACTGTAGTCTACTGACAACGTTACATAGGTTACTGTAGCCTACTGACAACGTTACATAGGTTACTGTAGCCTACTGACAACGTCACATAGGTTACTGTAGCCTACTGACAACATTACTGTAGCCTACTTGACAACATTACTGTAGCCTACTGACAACGTTACATAGGTTACTGTAGCCTACTGACAACGTTACATAGGTTACTGACGTCACATAGGTTACTGTAGTCTAGTGACAACGTTACATTGGTTACTGTAGCCTACTGACAACATTACATAGGTTACTGTAGCCTACTGACAACGTCACATAGGTTACTGTAGCCTACTGACAACATTACTGTAGCCTACTGACAACATTACTGTAGCCTTCTGACAACGTTACATAGGTTACTGTAGTCTAGTGACAACGCTACATAGGTTACTGTAGCCTACTGACAACGTTACATAGGTTACTGTAGCCTACTGACAACGTTACTGTAGCCTACTGACAACATTACTGTAGCCTACTGACAACATTACTGTAGCCTACTGACAACGTTACATAGGTTAGTGTAGTCTACTGACAACATTACTGTAGCCTACTGACAACACTACTGTAGCCTACTGACAACATTACTGTAGGCTACTGACAACGTTACATAGGTTAGTGTAGTCTACTGACAACGTCACATATGTTACTGTAGTCTAGTGACAACATTACTGTAGCCAACTGACAACATCACATAGGTTACTGTATCCTACTGACAACATTACATAGGTTACTGTAGCCTACTGACAACATTACTGTAGCCTACTGACAACGTTACTAGGTTACTGTAGCCTCCTGACAACGTCACATAGGTTACTGCAGCCTAGTGACAACATTACTGGAGCCTACTGACAACATTACTGTAGCCAACTGACGACGTTACATAGGTTACTGTAGCCTACTGACAACGTTACACAGGTTACTGCAGCCTACTGACAACGTTACTGTAGTCTACTGACAACATTACATAGGTTACTGTAGCCCACTGACATAGTTACATAGGTTACTGTAGCCTACTGACAACATTACATTGGTTACTGTAGTCTACTGACAACGTTACTGTAGTCTACTGACAACATTACATAGGTTACTGTAGCCTACTGACAACATTACATTGGTTACTGTAGTATACTGACAACGTTACTGTAGCATACTGACAACATTACATAGGTTATTGTAGCCTACTGACAACGTTACTGTACCCTACTGACAACATTACTGTAGCCTACTGACAACCTTAAATAGGTTACTGTAGCCCACTGACATAGTTACATAGGTTACTGTAGCCTACTGACAACATTACATTGGTTACTGTAGCCACCTGACAACATTACTGTAGCCTACTGACAACATTACATAGGTTACTGTAGCCTACTGACAACATCACATAGGTTACTGCAGCCTACTGACAACATTACTGTAGCCTAATGACAACATTACTGTAGCCTACTGACAACATTACATAAATTACTGTAGTCTACTGACAACGTTACATAGGTTACTGTAGCATACTGACAACGTTGCATAGGTTACTGTAGCCTACTGACAACGTTACATAGGTTACTGTAGTCTACTGACAACGTTACATAGGTTACTGTAGCATACTGACGACGTTACATAGGTTACTGTAGCATACTGACAACGTTACATAGGTTACTGTAGCCTACTGACAACGTTACATAGGTTACTGTAGCCTACTGACAACGTTACATAGGTTACTGTAGCCTACTGACAACGTTACATAGGTTACTGTAGTCTAGTGACAACGCTACATAGGTTACTGTAGCCTACTGACATCGTTACATAGGTTACTGACGTCACATAGGTTACTGTAGTCTACTGACAACATTACTGTAGCCTACTGACAACATTACTGTAGCCTACTGACAACGTTACATAGGTTACTGTAGTCTAGTGACAACGTTACATTGGTTACTGTAGCCTACTGACAACATTACTGTAGCCTACTGACAACATTACTGTAGCCTACTGACAACGTTACATAGGTTACTGTTGTCTAGTGACAACGCTACATAGGTTACTGTAGCCTACTGACAACGTTACATAGGTTACTTTAGCCCACTGACAACGTTACATAGGTTACTGTAGCCTACTGACAACGTTACTGTAGCCTACTGACAACATTACTGTAGCCTACTGACAACATTACTGTAGCCTACTGACAACGTTACTAGGTTACTGTAGCCTACTGACAACATTACATCGGTTACGGTAGCCTACTGAAAACATTACTGTAGCCTACTGACAACATTACATAGGTTACGGTAGGTTATGGGGCGGCAGGGTAGCCTAGTGGTTAGAGCGTTGGACTTGTAACCGAAAGTTTGCAAGTTCGAATCCCCAAGCTGACAAGGTACAAATCTGTCGTTCTGCCCCTGAACAGGCAGTTAACCCACTGTTCCTAGGCCGTCATTGAAAATAAGAATTTGTTCTTAACTGACTTTCCTAGTAAAATAAAGGTAAAATAAAAAATAAATAACATGGTAACCTACTGAAAACGTTACTGCAGCCTACTGACAACATTACATAGGTTACGGTTGCCTGCTGACAACATTACATAGGATACGGTAGCCTACTGACAACATTACTGTAGCCTACTGACAACATTACGGTAGCCTACTGACAACATTACATAGGTTACGGTAGCCTACTGAAAACGTTACTGCAGCCTACTGATGACATTACATAGGTTACGGTAGCCTACTGAAAACGTTACTGTAGCCTACTGACAACATTACATAGGTTACGGTAGCCTACTGACAACATTACTGTAGCCTACTGACAACATTACGGTATCCTACTGACAACATTACATAGGTTACGGTAGCCTACTGAAAACGTTACTGCAGCCTACTGACAACATTACATAGGTTACGGTAGCCTACTGAAAACGTTACTGTAGCCTACTGACAACATTACATAGGTTACGGTAGCCTACTGACAACATTACATAGGTTACGGTAGCCTACTGACAACATTACTGTAGCCTACTGACAACATTACGGTATCCTACTGACAACATTACATAGGTTACGGTAGCCTACTGACAACATTACTGTAGCCTACTGACAACATTACGGTAGCCTACTGACAACATTACATAGGTTACGGTAGCCTACTGAAAACGTTACTGCAGCCTACTGACAACATTACATAGGTTACGGTAGCCTACTGAAAACGTTACTGCAGCCTACTGACAACATTACATAGGTTACGGTAGCTTACTGTAAATGTTACTGCAGCCTACTGACAACATTACATAGGTTACGGTAGCCTACTGACAACATTACATAGGTTACGGTAGCCTACTGAAAACGTTACTGCATCCTACTGACAACATTACATAGGTCACGGTAGCCTACTGACAACATTACATAGGTTACGGTAGCCTACTGAAAACGTTACTGTAGCCTACTGACAACATTACATAGGTTACGGTAGCCTACTGAAAACGTTACTGCAGCCTACTGACAACATTACATAGGTTACGGTAGCCTACTGACAACATTACATAGGTTACGGTAGCCTACTGACAACATTACTGTAGCCTACTGACAACATTACATAGGTTACGGTAGCCTACTGAAAACGTTACTGCAGCCTACTGATAACATTACATAGGTTACGGTAGCCTACTGACAACATTACATAGGTTACGGTAGCCTACTGACAACATTACATAGGTTACGGTAGCTTACTGAAAACGTTACTGCAGCCTACTGACAACATTACATAGGTTACGGTAGCCTACTGACAACATGACATAGGTTACGGTAGCCTACTGAAAACGTTACTGCAGCCTACTGACAACATTACATAGGTTACGGTAGCCTACTGACAACATTACATAGGTTACGGTAGCTTACTGAAAACGTTACTGTAGCCTACTGATGACATTACAAGCGTAAATCAGAAATTAGGGAGAGATGGTCAATTACAGAAGAATGGATGGACTTTTCAATGCCAGTTAAGGATACAATAGTATCACCTTTTCACGTTGGATTTATTAAATACAAAAGATAAGACATGTTTTTAATTCTAGTGCTGCTCTGAACACACAAGCTCATTAGCTAGCTAGCTTGCTCTGGTACCAATATTAAACCAACTCGGAAGTTCAAAGTTCCTCCATAGAAGCCACTCCTCCGTAGGTATAATTCTGTGGGCCTAATTCAGATAATGCATGTCATAACAAGATGCTCAGAGCTTCAAGGCAAGCTTCCTACATCCTCCTTCCTCACCCTGAAAACTTCCGTTGCATCTCCCGCCCTACACTGTGACTGGCAGCACAGTATGTGTGTTCGTCTTTCATTATGATTAAACCATGCTGTTACGGCAAAATACAATTTATTATTGACAACTTGCCTATACAGATTCAATCGCTTACCGGCTCCACAGCAAGCTGTTCTGTATGCACTGATTGGTGAAGTAATATAATGTCGAGCTAAATGTAAAATAAAATGGATGTTTCAGAGGTTTTAAAAAGGAACAGAAAGGAACGATATAAACCGTTTAATTTGGGGCTTCAAACTGGTTCAGAACTTTATTTTGCTAGTGGGAACAATGGAACAGAATGAAAAAATAATGGTTCTGTTCACAACAAAACAATTGGAAAATAACTTTATTTCCAACCCCTGATTTCAAGTGTTTTATAAATTAGCTATACTCCTGGTTTGGCTAGTAAACCTCTTGTATATGGTCAACACTGCACCCTGCTAACTTGAATACAATGGAATCACCCACAGCATACTAACGATCACATCGGCTCTTTGTGTTATTTTGTAGATAGGTCCCTTGGGGAAAGAGTTTGTCACGGAGGTTTGAAACTACAAAGGAGTATCATGCTTTATCTTCATGGCATGTACTCTACTGTAGCCTGGTTAGATCACACTCCATCTACGAATCTCTTTCACCCTCTTCATCTCCTCCGTTAAATGTATCATTATCCTCTCACTATCCTTCCTTCTCTGAAGAGTCACCTGCACAACACATGATGATCCCAGTTCTTCTCTTTTCTCTCTCATTTGTAATTCATCAAATGTTACTTCCCTTATTCCTTCAACCTGTTCTGGTATCATACCCTCCCTCTGTCACTCTCTCTCTACACCGCCACCCCTCTCTCAATGAGCCGCACTCCCCTTTTCTTCTGCCTCTCTGTCTCTGAAAAACCTGACTCTCTCTACCCCCTCTCCATTTCTCTTTCTCTCCCTCTTCACCTCTCTCTCTCCCTTCTCTTTCTCTCTCCTTCTCGCTGTAACTCTGTCTGCCTGTCAAAAAGCGTCTTCAAAAGAGGTTCCGTCGGCGTGAGAGGGAACAGTGACAATGTCAACAACAAAAAAGGTTCGCACAGCATCTACACATTCTGATCATATAACCAACGAGACTCTCAGTGTGCTGCATTGACTCAAGTCAAGAGAAGCCAAGATATTTCAATGGAGACATTTCTCTATTCAAAAGCAGTATACACCCTAGCCTATCAATTTTATCCAAGCACCTAGACTAGGGTTGTGTCTCAAATGACACCTTATTCCCTGTTTAGTGCACTTCCTTTTGGTCAAAAGTAGTGCAGTACATAGGGAATAGAATGCCATTTGGGACACGGAGGAGGAGGAGGAGGATATCAGGTAGCCTATTAAGGGAAATAGGTATCGAAGGGGCAATTCAAGGCATGCCGATGAGTTGAGCTGATATGGCACTCTAAGAATCTACAACGACCAAGACATTCCGATCATGTCATTTACAGAACAAACCGCCAAAGAGAGGGGATCAGTAACCTACCGATTAGACTCGCATTGTGCTGCATTGACTCAAGTCAAAATAAGTGGTCCTCTGTAGCTCAGTTGGTAGATCATGGACAGTGGGTTCGATTCCCAGAGCCACTTGTACGTAAAATGTATGAAAGCATGACTAAGTCACTTTGGATAAACGTGTCAGGATATTTCAGTGAAGATGCATTTTCTTCTATTCAAAGTCCCTATCCTATAAATTGTATCAAAACACCTACACTAGAAGTATATTCGGTTGCCTGTTAAGAGGGATACGTGTTGAAGGAATGCTGATATGAGTGAGAGCATGAGAAAGAATGGCCCTCTAAGAAGCTACGGTATGTGGGCTGCAGCAGTATCACAGTGATGGGGCCCATCTATGCTATTCTTAGACCTTCCATCCTACCTTCAAAGACAGTCACACATGACTGGCAGTGGTGGTGGGGGGAAAAAAGAGAGAGGTAGAAAAAGAGAGACATTTGGAATGCTTATTTTCATCACAGAGAAGCAAACGGTGAGTGGGTGGGAGTCAGATGATCGTCACTTATTTTTCGACATCGACGATGGGTCAATACACTGATGGTCGTTCGGGAAAAGTCTATACTTGGGAGATGGTGATGCCTTACAGGTTCAACGAGGAATGAGAAGAGGACCAGAAAAAGTCTAGAGTAAGAAAATAACTATTTAAATGTCTTTAACTTTGACCACAAGGAATACTGTACATCTCTCCTCTCACAAACAAACAGACACGCACACGCACACTGTCCGATACATTCGAGTACACAAAAACCTGTCAGCCTGCACTTCGAGTCCCCTTAATCCTTTAATGACTCCATCAATATTTGTAAAGCCAGTCAAATGAAGCCAGAAGCCAATAGAGTTGCCTGCCAGGTCGTCTGTCTGTGGCCATGATGCACTGCTGCCACTCTCTCTCAACACGCACGCACGCACGCACACGCACACACACACACACACACACACACACACACACACACACTCTGGTCACAAGCTACTGCTCGCAGAAGGGGGCTGCCACACCACTAAGCCCGGCAAGAGAACAAGAGAACACGTAATCCACCACAAACCAAACCAGCTCCACAAACAAGCTCCTTCTGGGCCGCACGCTCCCGTTCCCAATCTATCTGTCTGTGTCCCAAATGGCACGCTATTCCCTATTTAGTGCAATATTTTTTCCCCATAGGGCTCTGGTCAAAAGAGGTGCCCATTATAAGGAATAGGATGTCATTTGAGACGTAACCTCTGTCTGAGATCTCCATCCTCAGTCAGATAAATGACCCTTTCACTCGCTCTGGGTTTCATTCAGTCTGTCTGTCTCTCCCTGTCCCTCTCAAGTCAAGGGCTTCATTGGCATGGGAAACATAATGTATGTTAACATTGCCAAAGCATGTGAACTAGATAATAAACAAAAGTGAAATCAACAACAAACATTAACAGTAAACAGTTCCAAAAGACATGTCTATATATAGTGTTGTAACGATGTGCAAATGGTTTAAGTACAAAAGGGAAAATAAATAAACATAAATATGGTGGTGTTGGCTCTTCACTGGTTTCCCTTTTCTTGTGGCAACAGGTCACAAATCTTGCTGCTGTGATGGAACACTGTGGTATTTCACCCAGTAGATATCAGAGTTTATCAAAATTGGGCCTCTCTCTCTCTCTCTCCCTCTCTCTCTCTCTGTCTGTCTGTCTGTCTGTCTGTCTGTCTGTCTGTCTGATTACCTTTCTGCTTCCCTGTCCATCTCTCTCCTGCTCTCTGTCTCACTTCCAGTCTCTACATCCACTATTAGATAAACCTGTCTCTCTGCCTCACTTCCAGTCTCTACATCCACTATTAGATAAACCTGTCTCTCTGTCTCACTTCCAGTCTCTACATCCACTATTAGATAAACCTGTCTCTCTGTCTCACTTCCAGTCTCTACATCCACTATTAGATAAACCTGTCTCTCTGTCTCACTTCCAGTCTCTACATCCACTATTAGATAAACCTGTCTCTCTGTCTCACTTCCAGTCTCCACATCCACTATTAGATAAACCTGTCTTTCTGTCTCACTTCCAGTCTCCACATCCACTATTAGATAAACCTGTCTCTCTGTCTCACTTCCAGTCTCCACATCTAGATAAACCTGTCTCTGTGCCCCCCCACCACCCCACCCCACAGCTCTCTTCACTTCCAGTTTTCCATCCACGTTTAGTTCCCTCTACGCCCACCCCAGGGAGAGAGAGAGGAAGACAATTAGTCCTTCCTTCATCCTCCATTCTCAACCTTTTTCCATTTCTAGTTTCATTCTCTACTTCACGCTTTTCTCTCGATCTCGCTGGTACTGAAAACAAATGGTTCTAGATTTAAATAACAAACCCGAAAATGTGCAATGACTGTTTGTACATACTAAATGGAGTAATAACATTGGTTGCTGACGGCCAAAAGAGGGGACTTTGGTTTCACTGGTCATATTAGATCATTACTGTTCACAAAAGACATGTAAATAAGCCCTTTCAAAGGCAGACAGTTACACATCCAGCCTCATATGGATATTGTATCACACATAAAGAAACGGAAGGCTTTTCAATCGAACCTGCATTGTGATATTTAGGCAGCGCTCTTTCTCTCCAAAAACCACCACTACTACCAGATACATTCCGCTCATGGGTGGATGCGTCCAGTTTTCACAATAACAAGTGTGTACGTTCACGGATAATAGTTTATTATCGAATACACTTCACAATTATATATGTTTTTAAATGCATTTCGTGAACTAACACTCGCAATTGGCTTTTTCTCCTCTCCCTTGCCAGCTCTGACTTTGCTGATAGCTACTTTATAGGGTGGAAATGTACTGGTTGTCCCACCTAGCTAGCTTAAGGTGAATGGATAAGAGCATCTGCCAAATGACTACAATGTACATGTAATAAACATTGCAGGTTTGATTGAATTTCGGGCCTAAGACTGATGGACTGCATCTGTGAAACAGAGAGAAAAGGTCAAACATAAAAGGCCTTGGGGGGTCCTACCTTGTACATTGCCAGCCCAGATCTCCTCTCTACTCTTCAGAACTGGCATGGTGGTGTGGTCTGGGACCCAACTACTCCTCTCATAGCACCGGGTGGAGGGAAGGATGAACAGATGAAGCCGTGCAGAGAGAAGTAGACGTGAAGAGGGCTTATGGAGTGAGGGATGAGCACCGGGATTGAACAAGTGTGCGTGTGTCAAGTTTGAGTGTGTAAGGAGAACTCAAAAAATAAATTGAGAAATGACGAATGGAGAGGGGCGAGGCGCTCTCTCATTCGTCTCCTGTCGTCTGACTCATCCTCCCGTCTTCTTCCACTGGAGGATACAGCGCGGCGAGGTTTCCTCTGACAACTCCGTGTGTGTGTGTGAACAACGGTTGCCTTGGCAATGCGGAGATTAGAGCGTGTCTTCCTCCTTCCCTTTTTCCGTGTCTTCTGTCGCTCCCCTCGTTTATTTAGTCACCATCATCGGTCTGTACGTTGGGTCTTTGTCAAGACTGGGGGAGAGAGGAGAGAAGGGAGACAGAGAGATGGTCAATAACAAGACATGATCTGTTAGGGCGAATGTTTCTCTGCTTAATGGTGAATTCTTTTGTGTCGTTTGTATACACAAGTCAATTGCTTCAGAGGTTCAAGGCTTTTAACACAGCTTTTCACCTTTCACTTCACAATCTGAATTCAAATCCTTTCTGACTTATGGATTGGCTCTTGGCCAACACACAATTATGCAGTGTGATTTATCTCCTTATCACAAATCATAAAAGTTCCATATTATACACTGACAGACAGTAGAAAATGTGTGCAAAAGAAAAATGGTACTTAGTTCATTTTGTCTGTTGGTTGGATTCAACTTTGGCCTAACATTAAATACCACTTTTTAAAATCAAATTTCAAAAAATATCCCATATCTTACATTAACAGACACACAAAATGTGTAAAACATATAGTAACCACTTTGCCAATGTTGACATTAAAGGCCCAGTGAAGTCAAAAACTTGATTATCCTGTGTGTTATGTATATTTCCACAATATGAGGTTGGAGTTTTGGCCTGCCTATCACCAGGCAGTAAATGAGTTAATAGCCAAATAAGAAAAAGAGTTCCAAACCTCTCTGCCAATAACAGTCCTAGCAAAATTCTTGCTTGAGAAACGTATATTTGCTAAAAAGCTATTTTTGTTGAGTTTTTTGCTATTTTAATTAATAACAATCACAGTAAGGTACTAGATTGCCACCAGTAAATGATTTAATATTGAAAAACAAACAGCTGCATTGGCTCTTTATGTATTCAAGGTTTGTAATGGGTAGATTTAACTTGAGCCTAACATTCAGTACATTCAACATTAGATTTCTAGAAAAAGTTCCATACACAATAGACATATAAAATGGGTTAAACAAATAGGAAGCACTTTGCTTGATGATAAGTATTCAAGAAGCAACTTTGGCCTAACACCCACTAGTCTCTGATCTTGCCCGTGTAATATATGCATCATTCTCTCATGTTCTCTTCCTGCCTTCATCCCTTCCCACTTTTGTAGATGGGTTGTGTCCTGCCTTTCCCTGCTGTATTTTACCATGTTGCCCTCTAGGAAGAGAGAGTGTGTGTGTGTGTGTGTGTGTGTGTGTGTGTGTGTGTGTGTGTGTGTGTGTGTGTGTGTGTGTGTGTGTGTGTGTGTGTGTGTGTGTGTGTGTGTGTGTGTGTGTGTGTGTGCGTGCGTGCGTGCGTGCGTGCGTGCGTGCGTGCGTGCGTGCGTGCGTGCGTGCGTGCGTGCGTGCGTACACACATTTTAGCCCTGGGAAAAATGTCAAAGGATATCACTGTGTGAGGATTTTTTATCCTGCCTGGCAGAGTGATAAATTATGTATTCAACACATTTTATTTCCAAAACCCATCTTTCTCTCTTTCCAACTGTAATTATCTCAAACTCCTTCAGTAGTATTTAAATGACATTAATACTGCAAATGATGTATTGGGCTCAAAGAAACATACGCACACTTCGGCAATTAAATACTGTATCACATGCAAGTAAGCCGGCCAGCCCTAGCCTCACTACAATCAAACAGCGTCTTTCAAAGACAATTATTCAGAAATATACAATATGATATATTGTGGTGATAGTAAAATGGATTAAGCAAAACTACTGATTATTAACATCTATCTGGAAAGGGTAGCAGATTGGAGTCTCCTTGCTAAATACATAATTATAACTTCCTTTGCCCCCTTCAAAAATGGAAAGTATAGCATATGATAAAGGAAATATGTGAGTTACTGGGATACAATGTAAATCACTTTGAGACTCAATAAAAAGTGCTAGGTCTATAGCCCACATACAGTAAATGCAAGCCATTATCATGTCTTTACAAAATTGACCAGAAATGTCACAAATTGAATGTGTAGGCTCGCCGAGCCAAATGCAGCAACATAATCTCACCTTTAGAACCGAGATGGAGGGCTGGATGGATGCCCTTTGTGAGTTAGAGACAGGAAGACATTGTCTGAGTCCCGAATGGCACCATATCACCTATACAGTGTACTACTTTCGGCCAAATCCCTGTGGGCCCTCGTCAGAGGTAGTGTACTATATAGGGAACAGGGTGCCATTTGAGACGGAGACATTGTCAAAAAATGTACCTGGGAGGAACATTGTGTATTATAAATAGTAATAAGAGCTCACTCTCCAAGCGTAGTGTCATCCCTCCTCACTGTGCTGGGTTAAAAGCCTGCCTAAATCATTCAGACTGCTTGGGTCTACAGTACACTATACTCAATTACCATCAACGCGCTGAAACTTTGAGAGACTACTTTTACTCTAATGATTAAGATGGAGGACTAGGAAGGAGAATTAGTTTTAAAAAAAGCTTCATCCAAGGCCTTCGTAAAGGAAAGTCTGGACTTAAAATTATATCTCACATCCACTAACATCTGACATTGACTTAAACTTTGCAACCGATTGACTTCAACCACTTAAGATAAGAATCAGATTTGATACTATATGACATTTTGTAGAATTGTAGATAACATGAAAGTTAGTTGATCAATACTTAGGTCTTGGGTAATGACTAAGTAGGAGCTGTGGCAGTTATATATGCTGCCTCTAATATCAAAATAACCAAAAGCAAGCCAAGAATTTCACATTTTGGGGGAATATGAATTACATTCACAAGCACAGTTTTCACCATGCACCAACCTCCATTTTAGACCCCATTTCCATAAGAAGCTTAAGTGAATTTCTCAGAAATGACTAATTGGCATATGGGGTAGTGCCTGTCATCTCTCTATTGAAAAGAAAAACAACAAACGGCATTAGGACACTCAAGCCTGCAGTGAACCACCACGGGAATCCTATGATGCAGCCTGAAATCAACACTTTAGGGGGCCTCAAAGAGGACCAAGCATGCCCTGGCTGGTGTACGATTCACTGTGTCACTCATTTAAACAGATTCATCACACAGACAGTTGAATGTAAGGGGAAGCATGGGAGGAAATAAAGCTAAGTATCTGAAAATATCAAAATAAGATAGAGATACTGAACTAAAACCATATCGAAACAAGCCATAATGCAGCCACAACGGACCAAATTGCAAAAGGACAGTCAAATGACCTGTACACTCTGTATTGCACATAACAGATATAGGCTAGGCTCTATGGGCTATTCGTTAAGCACGCCTTTCCTATGCATTTGGTATTCAGACTTACCTTATGAAGGTGCGTAACGGGCTTTGCAAGCGTGGTTCCCTTGCGCACACTCAATAAATGTAATTCAACTGCTGAAAACTCTCCCACTTGCTGGCCAACAGAGTTTCTTGTATAGTTTTTATTCAATATGGTTGTCAGTACATTTATGTTAAGCCATACGGCGTGGCTTTAAGTTTGAATTTTGTTGACGGACACAACAGAATATATCGAACGGGTTTAGAATATTAGGGATAAATGAAGGAAAGCCATCTCAATATATGAAATTGGTAGATTTAAAAATGCTCGGATATTGTATATTATTTAATTAACTGAGGAAAATATTTATGAATCATAAAAAAAACTGGTTTGGTGAGCCTTCATGAGCGAAAGAAAGAAAACGATGGTTTGATTCATTCTGAAAATTGCCACATTCAGTTCTTCAACCCATGTTAATGTTGGAAGATTACTGTACATATAATTATAATAGGGAGAACACTGCACAATAGTAGGTTATAGCCTCATCTACTGCCTGCACTAACCATGGAACTGTGTGACGACACAGCCAAGTATTGCACAAGGGTTCAAACTGTCGAGGCTTGGTCTGCCCGCTCCATAACGATTTAACTAGCCTACATGTCATTTATCATATACAGAACCAGTCAAACGTTTGGGACACACCTACTCATTCAAAGGGTTTTTCTTTATTTGTACTATTTTCTACATGTAGACTAATAGTGAAGACAACATATATGTCCGTCAAAAAAAAATCAAACTTAAAGCCACACCGTATTTAAAGGGATGGCTTAAGATCAGCAACAACCAAAAAGCTGTGACATCGTTTGCAGAGGATTCACATGTAGGTAAACAAAACAACGTAATTAAATGGAATGATAATGTAGTCTATACCAACTGAAGGGAACTAACAGTCAATTGGCAGTTGAATATGTGTTGTTATTCGGCTTACTGAAAGTTGATAATGATAGTAGCTAATATTTTACATTATAGAAATATGGGCATATAATTAAGACTCAAATCTTTTTCCACATTGAGTTATTTATTTATTTTATTGAACCTATTCAAGTCAGTTAAGAACAAATTCTTATTTACAATGACGGCCTGCACCACACCTTGACGACGCTGGGCCAATTGTGTGCCGCACTATGGGACTCCCAATCACGGCCGGTTGTGATACAGACTGGAATTGAACCAGGGTCTGTAGTGACGCTTCTAACACTGAGATGCAGTGCCTTTGACCGCTGCGCCACTCGGGAGCCTCCTGAATGCACTGTACATAGCTCTTATCAATAGATCTTATCAAATTGTAAATTACAGTGCATGAAGAAGATGCTTTTTCCACTTGGAACCAGTAGGTTCACTAGACCTTATTCATGGTTTCCTTATGAGTAAAGGTGGTAGACTTATTAGGGAATTAAATCAAGGTCAGAATACGGTGTATCTGTAGACACCTCTGCTGTACCTTCATTTATTCCATCTTCATCCAAAATGAACAGCAGGTGAAGAGTACACTATTCTCATGCTTAATAGAGAGAAAGGTACATAAAAAGGGAATTACGTTAATTTACACGCACTTAACTCGTGTCAGAATCGTGCCCTATTGAAGATAGATAGATCAAACCAGCAAGACAATGCAGCCATACTAGACCATGGATCTTAATTTGACCTATATTGCCACAGCAAAATAATCCTGCAGCAACAGGATTTGAACGTTTAGTCCATAATGTTGCTTGATCGGTGGTTAGGTTATTAAACTGGCCAAAAGCAGACTACATGAAAAGTACAATATTGTTTATATAACTTTGTCAGCGTGGGTTTTCAGTGAATTGATGTAAATCACAAAGCTCGATATTTCTCAGCAACAAAAGTGATCAAATTAGGATCCTACATCTATACATGAACAGTATCACTCTGCATTGTAGCCTACTGTGCATGTGACCAATAACATTTGATTTGATGTACTAATTGAGTGAGTTATATATAGACACAAAACAATGTGTTTAGATGGAGAGGAGAGGAGGGGCAGGCCTAAAGACCACATCAGTGATCATCAACTAGATTCAGCCACGGGACGATTCTTGAGCGGATGGTCGGGGGGCCGGAACATAATTACAAATCATTCCTAGACTGCAAATTGACCGCAAGAAGCTCAAACAGATATAATATTTGACTAAAACATAATATTTTCAAGCCTTGCTTATATTTATATATGATCACGTGTCTCTCTATGCGTGGGAAATGCGTTCCAAAATTCAAATCACTTGGAGATCATTTTCTGGTGTTTTTACAGTCTTTTATGTGTTTTCGCTCAAACTTGGGGGGCCAAATCAAACCACCCCCAGGCCAAATTCAGCCTGCAGGCCACCAGTTGGGCAACCCTGGATGACACAATGAGCTGTTCTATACAGTACAGTTCATGTAGAGAGTAAATGTATAGAACACTTATTAAGATCAGAAGCTGTGATAAGAAAGTGTGGTGAGGATAGATCTAAAAGGACAGAGAGAGATCTAGATACTGTACACCCCGTTAGAACGCAACCTACTAATCAAAGTTCATCCGGAATACACACACAGACAACCCTACATGCTAGTGCGCACACACACACACACTTATACTCTCTCTCACACGCCTGCAAGCACACACACTATAGATGCAAGCAGAGGCACGTACACACACAGTTCAATCCACTACTCACCTATTTAACTCTTGTCTGTAACTCATTATTAATTTAGTGGTGATCAGAGGAGTGGGACAACAGTAAAGACAGAGCTGCCACTTGAAAACACAAAATGTGGTGTGGGTTCCTTAGTCCTTCATGGTGAAATCCTGCTCAAAGCAATAAACATGGGGTGTTTGTTTGAATTGAACCCCCTTTTCAATCCACAAGAAGAAGAAAAAAGACAAAAGTTGAAGATGTGAATGCTATTGATTGAAATTGTTTGCCATAAACTGTGCGTGTGTGAGCGTGTGTGCATGTGTGCGTGTGTGTGTGTGTGTTTCCAATGGACACACAAGGGCTACATTAATAACTTATTTTGGATGAACTGGTGATGTTGATGATTGAAAAGGGACCTCCCATAAGACATATAACTCAGATGCTGAGAAGAACCATCATAAAATAAGAGGGGAATTTGACAGAGAGAGATGGAGAGCAATGAGATGAACAACATTCTTCTCCTACTGATTTCTATTCTTATCTGTCTATCAGTCTGTCACTATTTCAAACCTACACACACACTGTGAACAGCGGTCTTCAGATCTGTCGCAAGCCAAGGCTTTACAAGCTTTTTAATCTACTTTTCAACAACTAAGCCAGGAAGCCTTTCCTGATTTACGTGCCTTTTGAGATACAAGAGAGGTGGAATACAAGGAAGGGGAAGAAACAGCTCCAGAGACAATTTATGGAGAACTGTCCATTCTAGTTGAAAAAACATCAAACCGAAATAAGGAGGGGGATGCAGAAACAAACAGAATTGAAAACTAAAAGGGAAATTGGTATGGGATGTTTATTACTTTTGGGTAATGTGTGCGTGTCAATAATTCATGGTGAGAGAGAGGGGGGGGGGGGCAAGTGGGTGGGTGGGGGTGAGAAAGCTACATACAGATGATGGACCAGCTGAATGAAAGAAATTGAAAATCAAACATTAACCGTGATATGTCAAACAACCAGAAATAACCATAGGGGTCCAGTAATACCTTACCCAACACTGGCAGTTTTTAAGTTTCTGTCCAAATACATAGTTTGCGAAATCACGAGTCAAAACTTCAGGCAAAACGTAGTCATTTTGTGCTAATCTTCCAATTAAGACTCAAAATGGCATCAGGTACATATGAGAAATGCAATGTATAAGGCGAGACAGAGAAAACGCCAAGATAGATAACTGTATTCCTCAAAGACAACAATTAAAAATGGATGAAGTTTGACTGAACTGACGCGGCGAAAGAATGGGCATGGGAGAATTGTGAGACCAACATCAACTGACTATGAGTACCAGATATAATCTCTCTCCTTTTCGCCATAGTTTAGTGTGTGAGTGTGTGTGTATGTGTGTTTCATGTATACGTAAAGCACACACAAATACACACACAGACAGACAGATAGACAGACACTAAACAATAGTAAACCTACCTAGAGTTACCAATTTAAGAATCCCGCAAAATTGTGATGCATAGGATGTGGGTGAGGAAGGACCAGAGGAGGAAGATAAGGAAAATGGGGGAAAAGGAGTCATTGAAGAAAAGTTGCTGTTTAGTTGTTTCTTTCTTTAAAAAATTTACATCTGAGTTTAAAGACAGAGAAAGAGAGGGAGAGGAATGTGCTGTGGAGAACTGGTGGAAAAGGGTAGAGGAGAGAAGGAAAGGAATAAGGATCGAAAAGGATGGAATGGTGAGGAGGGAGAGAGGAAAGAGACAGGAAAGAAAAAAAGGGAAAGAAAAAAAGTCTCAAAATAAAAATAAAAACTCCCCCTCCTCTCTCTCTCACTCATAAATAGAGGAAATTGTACAGCAGGTAGATGGAGAAATAAATGAGGAGGCAAATGATAGAGAGAGCGAATATATGAAAAGATGAAGCACCTCCCAGCACCACGATAAGGAAGAGAAAAAACATACAACGAAAAAAAAAATTGAATACTCCAAAGCCTTCCGTTTTGGCGGTTTGTGTGAGCTGAGAGGAGGGTTATCAGTAAATTCTCCAACTGTTACAAATCTTCTTCATCTCTTCCTTTTCTGCCAAAACCAGGAGCCTTCCGGTTATTTAAGATGTAAAGCCTTCTCCAGGACAACTGTTAAACGTATCAAACAGGCGGCATGCTGAGGTACTACCCAGAGCTAGAGACAACGTACAACTGGCACCTCCATCTGCCTTAGAACGTAGATCTCAAAGTGCGCTGACTCGCTGTCCACCCCCTCCTCTACTAGAGACCAGAGGGGGGGAGGGAAGAGAGAGAGGGAGAGGGAGAGGGAGGAAGGAAGGAAGGAAGGAAGGAAGGAAGGAAGGAAGGAAGGAAGGAAGGAAGGAAGGAAGGAAGGAAGGAAGGAAGGAAGGAAGGAAGGAAGGAAGGAAGGAAGGAAGGAAGGAAGGAAGGAAGGAAGGAAGGAAGGGGGAGAGATGTGTGGAGGTGGGTTCCTCTATAGAATTTTGAATTAAAGGGATGCAGGTTCTCATTTGCAACAAATGTCTAGTAAAATCTAATATAATAAGGAGAATGGCTCCCCCTATTGTCAATAATTAACACCTGCTACCTGACATTTTTTTTTTAAACTAACATCGTGTTCAGCGGCGTCATGCACCCCTAGAAATCTGTGTGGGCACAAAGTACTTGAGGAAGGCTGTTTCTAACACCTGAAAAAGCCTTTTCCTGCAATCTAGAGCCCTAATCATTATGCTTAATTCTATGGAAAAAAAATATATGTATATTTTTCTGTATATCTAAGCATAACTCCTGAGCTGCCTGTATCCTCCTGACTGGTGGTGATCTTCTTTTAAAGAAACTAAATATGCTTTTCTGCATCGCTGATCAAATCTGCATAAAAGATTGAGTCTTATTCAGTACGTTTAGTAGTTGTTTGCTTTTCTAAAGTCTACCAACATTGCCAGCAGGCTTGCCAGCTAAGATAGTGAGACAAGCTAGTTACTATAACTTTATTGATAGCCTGAAATGGCTTCTTGGTAGCTGGTTATGAGGTTGAGAGATTGGAGACTTACCTGGGCTAGCTAAAGTAATCTTCATAAAATTGCTAGGTGGCTGGCAGTATTACAGAGAAACGACAACAATGAAATAAACAAAAACATATTTGTATACATTTTTTTATTGAAATGTTTTAAAACAGGACAAATCTGAGGGGGGCACGTGCCCCTGTGCCTTCTATGGGCATGACGCCTCTGTTTCAATAAAAAAATAAAACATTTGATGAACAACACTGACGATCTGGAGTGAGATAGGTGGACATGGCAAAGTAGCCTATGGGCCTAAATGGTGAGAACTCACCATCATTTGAGGACTTCCTCTCTTGGAAATAAAAGTCAAACCACAAAGTAAAAGCAACAATAGGCTAGTATTTTGCTGTACTCATGGACTGTATTATAAAAATATTTTGGAAATATGGAAGATATGCTAGCAAGTTCAAAAGGAGAAATAGACTAAATACTTCTGAAAACGTGTGCTCTACACATGCAGTAAACTTGAGGTAAACTCACCAGTATCATGGAAATACTAACTTACCTAGCTATATCTACTGAAGATGTTGACGAAGGGAAATTAAAACAACATCCGTAAGCTCCCAGGCACAATTTTGCAGCAGAAACTTCTGTGGGATCAATCTAATAAGTGCTTTGTGCTTTTGCTGTTTGACTTAGAAGGCTCATCATGGCAGGAATTCTGACAGTTTAGCTTTGAAGAAGTTGATGAGAAGATTGCAGTCAAAATGTAGGTCAAGATTTTCCTATGTAATTGACTAATTTTTCCTCTTGCCAATTTAAGATGGATCTCCATCTATGCTGCCTTTACACAGGCAGCCCAATTCTGATCTTTTGACACTAATTGGTCTTTTGACCAATCAGATCATATCTTTTGACAATAATTGGGCAAAATATCAGAATTGGGCTTCCTGTGTAAATATAGCCTATGCTACCTTTATTTACCAGATTATCCCATCTGAGCTTAGTCATATGCTATGGACTGTGATTGTGTAGGCTAACTAACCTATGGTTGGACTCTAGACATAAAAGCTGTGACGAGGGGGTAAATGCCCATAGAGAAAGATAGAGGTCTCTAGTGGCCAAAAGGCCATTTTAGCATGGGCACCGCCATCACTTCTTGAGTGTAGGGGGCAGGATTTTTGTTTTTGGCAAAAAAAAAACGTATCCATTTGAAACTGCCTATTTCTTAGGCTTCCTCAAGGTGTCAACAGTCTTTAGACATAGTTTCAGGCTTTCATTTTGAAAAATGAGCGAGAAAGATAACATCGCGTCAGTGGACAGCTGGGTGTTTGCAGAGTTTTGCTTGCGCAACAAAGTGGGGCAGCCATTGTCTCTCCCTCTCCTATTGAAAAAGCGACAGTCCCTGTTGACATATTATCGATTATATATTTTTAAAACAACCTGAGGATTGATTATAAAAAACGTTTGACCCTTTTCTGTGGACATTACGGATACTATTTGGAATTTTCATCTGCGATGTCATCACCGCTCGAGCCTGTGGATTTCTGAACATAATGCGTCAAACAAATGGAGTTATTTTGGATATAAAAATAATATTTATGGAACAAAAGGAACATATATTGTGTAACTGGGAGTCTCGTGAGTGCAAATATCCAAAGATCATCAAAGGGAAGCGATTTAATCTATTGCTTTTCTGACTTTTGTGACCAATCTACTTGGCTGCTAGGTGTTTGTAATATTTTGTCGACTGAGAGAGATGTTCTTACATAAACAATTGTTATGCTTTCGCCCAAAAGCTGTATTGAAATCTGACACGCCAGTTGGATTAACAACAAGCTAAGCTGTGTTTTGCTATATTGCACTTGTGATTTAATGAAAATTAAATATGTTTAGTAATTGAATTTGGCGCGCTGCAATTCAGCGGGTGTTGATGAAAATGATCCCGCTAACGGGATGGGTGCGTCAAGAAGTTAAAGTAGTCAACTGGGTGGGGATTCCTATGGGTTGTAGCCTCAATGGCTCTGCCCATGCTGTCACAGCTATAATGGCACAGATATAAAGATGAGTCCTCTATCTATCTCTATGTTAAATACCTACTAAAGACAGCTAGGCTTACAAATATAAAACCTAATAAACACCTTATTCCTGACCTCCCAACTTCACAGCTTGTCTGATAATTCTTTGAGCACTCCAAAGCACCAGATGTGGAATCTCATCATGCTTCTGGAATAGAACATCCTCATGTTGTGCAGTGCTTTGTTCATAGCACATGTTCATATACAGGACAATAGGGGGGAAACACACAAGTGTCAGTCAGCCTTTCATACCTTAAGTGCCACTCTTGTAGATCATGTGAGGAGAGGGATGGTCATGGAAGCTGGTGTCAGTGTTGGATAATGACAGCTTTATTGGTGCGTTTCTGAATGGCTGCCACCCTCCGGATCTCTTTAGCTGCTGACAGGAAACTTCTATAAAAGTACCTCCAGGTGCCATAAGAAAGCCTAATGTCAGATTGTCGGCTGGAGAGAAAGAAACATGAATATTGGTCTGCAATGCAAGTAATTCCTTGCAACATTGATTAATACTGAATCAATTGAATGTATAATGGTATGTAATAAAAGCAATCAATGACAACTTCAGTACACTACATAAAGCTATGACACGAAGGCTGTGTTTTAATAGCCACTCTAAAAACCCAAATCTGACTTTCCTTCTACATCCAATCGTTTTTCTTTTTGTTTACTCAGTTTTACATGCGACCCACATCCGATTTGCACGTTCAAACTGACATAGCCTCTGAAGTAGTCCTAAGGATCCCGGATAGCACACAGATGCAATGCTCATTTCCTGTCACTGTTCCTTTACATTTTGGGGTGGTTGTCATGATAATGGCAGGACATGTGCAAAAAATAAAACTTTCAGATCAAAAGAATCTGAGCGTCCAGTCAGAGGTTGCATATGGAGGATATGGTTTGTATCAGGGTTGAGATCCACATAGAGGTGGTAAAATTGAAATTGGAAGTGAAAAGATCCGTTCTATGGCTGCGTTTACACAGGCAGACCAATTGTGATATTTTTCCACAAATTTTTTTTTTTAAACCAGCTTTTTTGACTGGATCAGCTTTTTTTGCAAATAACAGTGGGGCAAAAAAGTATTTAGTCAGCCAATTGTGCAAGTTCTCCTGCTTAAAAAGATGAGAGAGGCCTGTAATTTTCATCATAGGTACACTTCAACTATGACAGACAAAATTAGAAAAAAATCCAGAAATCACATTGTAGGATTTTTAATGAATTTATTTGCAAATTATGGTGGAAAATAAGTATTTGGTCACCTACAAACAAGCAAGATTTCTGGCTCTCACAGACCTGTAACTTCTTTAAGAGGCTCCTCTGTCCTCCACTCGTTACCTGTATTAATGGCACCTGTTTGAACTTGTTATCAGTATAAAAGACACCTGTCCACAACCTCAAACAGTCATACTCCAAACTCCACTATGGCCAAGACCAAAGAGCTGTCAAAGGACACCAGAAACAAAATTGTAGACCTGCACCAGGCTGGGAAGACTGAATCTGCAATAGGTAAGCATCTTGGTTTGAATATATCAACTGTGGGAGCAATTATTAGGAGATGGAAGACATACAAGACCACTGATAATCTCCCTCGATCTGGGGCTCCACGGAAGATCTCACCCCGTGGGGTCAAAATGATCACAAGAACGGTGAGCAAAAATAACAGAACCACACGGGGGGACCTAGTGAATGACCTGCAGAGAGCTGGGACCAAAGTAACAAAGCCTACAATACAGCAACACACTACGCCGCCAGGGATTCAAATCCTGCAGTGCCAGACGTGTCCCCCTGCTTGCGCCAGTATATGTCCAGGCCCGTCTGAAGTTTGCTGGAGAGCATTTGGTTGATCCAGAAGATTTAGAGAATGTCATATGGTCAGATGAAACCAAAATATTGACTTTTTTGTAAAAACTCAACTCGTCGTTTTTGGAGGACAAAGAATGCTGAGTTGCATCCAAAGAACACCATACCTACTGTGAAGCATGGGGGTGGAAACATCATGCTTTGGGGCTGTTTTTCTGCAAAGGGACCAGGACGACTGATCCGTGTAAAAGAAAGAATGAATGGGGCCATGTATCGTGAGATTTTGAGTGAAAACCTCCTTACATCAGCAAGGGCATTGAAGATGAAACGTGGCTGGGTCTTTCAGCATGACAATGATCCCAAACACACTGCCCGGGCAACGAAGGAGTGGCTTCGTAAGAAGCATTTCAAGGTCCTGGAGTGGCCTAGCCAGTCCCCGGATCTCAACCCCATAGAAAATCTTTGGAGGGAGTTGAAAGTCCGTGTTGCCCAGCAACAGCCCCAAAACATCACTGCTCTAGATGAGATCTGATTGGAGGAATGGGCCAAAATACCAGCAACAGTGTGTGAAAACCCTGAGAAGACTTACAGAAAACGTTTGACGTCTGTCATTGCCAACAAAGGGTATATAACAAAGTATTGAGAAACTTTCATTGACCAAATACTTATTTTCCAACATAATTTGCAAATAAATCCATAAAAATCCATCCATAATCCATCCTTTTAAGTGGGAGAACTTGCACAATTGGTGGCTGACTAAATATTTTTTTGCCCCACTGTAATTGACACAATTGGGCTGCCTGTGCAAATACAACCATGAAATCTGCCTGGTTTACACAGCACCAAAAAATCTTATGTATTGGCATATCCGATTCATATCTGACCTTTTCCCAATTGTGTAAACATCAGCAAAAACATGGAATCTGTTCCGATTCTTACCACATTTGTATGTGATTTTCAATTCATATACAATTTAAATGCCGACAAGACAATCACCCAAAAATGTAAAGGAACTGTGGCAGTAAATTAGCATTGCGTCTGCAGGCTATTTCAGATGCTACATCAGTGAGGACGAGCAAATATGATATGGGTCACATGTAAAACAGACAACAAGATTGGGGTACAGCTGTGTAATGGGGACAGCTGTGTAAACACAGGCTAACAAAATGAATCTCAACACTTGTAAACTTTCCAATAAAACGTTTTATTGAATTTGTCATTCCTATTAAGTCTGGTTACCAGACAATACATACAAAATTACTATCATCGTTCTAACATCATTTAAGTTCTAACACCGTTGTTGCATTCCTGTGCAATTTCTGTGAACGTTAAAATGTATTTTCTTTTACTTATTTTTTATAAAGCCAAAAAAAAAAAAAATTATAATAAAAACATCTGGACAAGGGTAACAGAAGTCAACATATAAATATCTGACCTGCCATGGGGAACAAATCACTTATGTACAATAGCTTAACTCACAAAGAATATACAATGATAGGCACAACGATAACCGTTGCCATATCCTTTCTCCAATCAGAGTAGTCTGGAGTCCAACAGTGTACATTTAGATGTTTTCTCATAGTGTGTGTTTGTGTACGTTCACAAGTGTTAACACTAAAGCAATCTCAGTCAGGGTCCTCCAGATTACCTTAAAAAATAAGCAGGTGGAATGCTATCAACTTCCTGTCACATGAAATGCCTTTTCCATTCCTGGTTGGCTCAGCTAGGAGTCGTCGCGCTGATGACGTCAGTGCACTGCGGCTCACAGAAAGTCCCGAAGCGCCCGTACACATCCCGGGCCCGGACAGCAAAGTAATACGTAGATCCAGAAACGAATTGGGTGAGGGTACAGGCCATGGGCAGTGG
This sequence comes from Oncorhynchus masou masou, assembly GCF_036934945.1. Taxonomy (NCBI): domain Eukaryota; kingdom Metazoa; phylum Chordata; class Actinopteri; order Salmoniformes; family Salmonidae; genus Oncorhynchus; species Oncorhynchus masou. Next base: position 16,674,569 of record NC_088215.1, read on the forward strand.
CAGTGCCTTCACCTCCCCAATCTTCTTCCAGTGCTGCCCCGCTCCAGGGCCATTCCCGGCCGACCCAGCGTTGTCCTGGTGGTACGCGTACAGGTGGTAGCTTTCCACCCCTGCACAGGTCAGGTCAGTCTCTGCCACGCACCAGGACAGGACGATGCCATTCTGGTTTTGCACCCTGGCCAACTTCAGCTGGGGCTGCTGGGGGGGCGTGGTCTGGTTGGCCTCCATGGGTAGCCGGCCAGGAGGCAAGGGAGCCAAGGGTAACGGGGGCAGGGTGACAGGGGGGGGCTTGGTTGGAGTGGTATTGTTTCCCATGCGTGCTTTGGATGGGGAGTCCTGGGAGGGAAACAAGAGGAGATGGAAATTAATTAGGGCGAGAAATATGCAGGAAAACATATCACAAATGTATAGCTTTCGAAAAATAAAAATATATAGGTAAAAGACTTAAGGTTTTCAAAGTAGGAAAAAAATAAAACAGCAATTACAATTGCCTAAAATTATTTTTTTTTAATGTTCATTGGAGTGTCACCTATGCCCTTATATTAGTTATATTCAAGAAAAAAGCCAATAATTCATTTTTATTGTGATTCATATGAATGTACCCTAGTAAAATGTAATTCAGTACAACACTGTTTTTTCCCCTCAAAATTACAAATCAAATTTTATGTCACATACACATGGTTAGCAGATGTTAATGCGAGTGTAGCGAAATGCTTGTGCTTCTAGTTCAAATCAAATTTTATTTGTCACATACACATGGTTAACAGATGTTAATGCGAGTGTAGCATTAACTGTAGTTCCAACAATGCAGTAAAAACCAACGAGTAATCTAACCTAACAATTTCGCAACAACTACCTTATACACACACAAGTGTAAAAGGGATGAAGAATATGTACATAAAGATAAATGAATGAGTGATGGTACAGAACAACATAGGCAAGATGCAGTAGATGGTATAGAGTACAGTATATACACATGAGATGAGTAATGTAGGGTATGTAAACATATAAAAGTGGCTTTGTTAAAAGTGGCTAGTGACACATGTATTACATAAAGATGGCAAGATGCAGTAGATGGTACAGAGTACAGTGTATACATATGAGATGAGTAATGTAGGGTATGTACACATTATATTAAGTGGCATTGTTTAAAGTGGCTAGTGATACATTTTTCACATCAATTTTCCACAAGGTTATATATCCATGCTTAGACTGGCAGAAATATAACTACCCAGAAAAAAATGACACTTATTTTTTTGAATACCACATATTTGATGTGTCACGGGTACAACTGTTGAAGTTTTTTTTCTACAAAACTTCCTGCCTTACACTGAAAAAAATGCTAAAATCTATGACAATATATTTCACTTCATCCTTTGAGATTTGTTTTTGTCTCTGAGTCAACAAAAGCAAGTTATTGTATTTTAATAAATACTGGTGTTATACTGTATGACATTATTTTGTTACCCCGAATGACACATATCACTATGGCTCTCAAATATTGATTAAATGTGATCCTTAAGCAACAACAAGAAACAGGATAAGATGTTTAAAATGTGCAGGCTAGCTGAATTTAAAGAGAGAGAGCGAGAGACCGAGAGAGAGAGAGCGAGAGAGAGAGCGAGAGAGAGAGAGAGAGAGAGAGCGAGAGACCGAGAGAGAGAGAGAGAGAGAGACCGAGAGAGAGACAGAGAGAGAGAGACAGAGACACAGAGAGAGAGACCGAGAGAGAGAGAGAGACCGAGAGAGAGAGAGAGACCGAGAGAGACAGAGAGAGAGAGAGAGAGAGACCGAGAGAGACAGAGAGAGAGAGAGAGAGAGACCGAGAGAGACAGAGAGAGAGAGAGAGAGAGAGAGAGAGAGAGAGAGAGAGACCGAGAGAGAGAGAGACCGAGAGAGACCGAGAGAGAGAGAGAGACCGAGAGAGAGAGAGAGAGAGAGACCGAGAGAGAGAGAGACCGAGAGAGAGAGAGAGAGAGAGACCGAGAGAGAGAGAGAGAGAGAGAGAGACCGAGAGAGAGAGACCGAGAGAGACCGAGAGAGAGAGACCGAGAGAGACCGAGAGAGAGACCGAGAGACCGAGAGAGAGACCGAGAGAGAGAGAGAGACAGAGAGAGAGAGAGAGACCGAGAGAGAGAGAGAGACCGAGAGAGAGAGAGAGACAGAGAGAGAGAGACAGAGAGAGAGACCGAGAGAGAGAGACCGAGAGAGAGAGAGAGACCGACCGAGAGAGAGAGAGAGAGACCGAGAGAGAGAGAGAGAGAGACCGAGAGAGAGAGAGAGAGACCGAGAGAGAGAGAGAGAGAGAGAGACCGAGAGAGAGAGAGAGACCGAGAGAGAGAGAGAGACCGAGAGAGAGAGAGAGAGAGAGAGACCGAGAGAGAGAGAGAGAGAGACCGAGAGAGAGAGAGAGAGAGAGACCGAGAGAGAGAGAGAGACCGAGAGAGAGAGAGAGAGAGAGACCGAGAGAGAGAGAGACCGAGAGAGAGAGAGAGACCGAGAGAGAGAGAGACCGAGAGACCGAGAGAGAGACCGAGAGAGAGAGAGAGACAGAGAGAGAGAGACAGAGAGAGACAGAGAGAGACAGAGACACAGAGAGAGAGACACAGAGAGAGAGAGACACAGAGAGAGAGACACAGAGAGAGAGAGACAGAGAGAGAAAAATGACTCATACGCCACACACACAAAGAACATGGGTTTTACTATACAGCATAGTTTAACTGACACGAGGTACAATTTAATTCACATAGGATTAAATCAGCATTTAACATTTCAAACAAAGCATTCATTAAAAAACAGAGAGAAACAGTAGATATCGTTCTCAAAGTAATGTCATGACATTACATCAGGCATTTGTAAGAAAATGCATAAACAATTATTACACCAACATCAAAACAAAACATTTCTGTATGCTGAACATCAGAATATTAACCAAATCCATTGTTTGAACATCAAATGGAACTCATCAGCGTTCTCAAATTGAACTCATCATTCAATAACATCTTTAAAACATCGATTTCTTTTTAGATTAATTGTGTATGTCGTTTTCTTGTGTAGGCCTATGTAGTATTCTGTAGCCTAACTGGTGTGTAACTTGGAATTTGGTAAACTTTTCGCAGTCAGAGTTGCAGAGTTTTGAATTTGGACTAATGAAGCTCTGTAAACATTTCCCAGTCAGTTGCAGAGTTTTGAATTCCTTCGTGTTGTAGTACACGGCTCTGGTTGGGAGATTACTGCTTGGACATCCGACTTGAAGTAGTATGTGATGTCCTGAACTTGGGGCCACGCAAATGAATTATTTTTTTCAGCTGCTTGTTGCATGCAACTGATTTCCATCTCCTCTCCTACAACCTTCAAAACTTGGCCAACAAATGGCTGGTAATCGTAATTGACTATTATGAACTTTTAAGTCCTCTGGTGGTTTCACCATTGGGGACAGGTTGTCTTCTGCTTCTGCATTTTGGTTCTGAAAGTCCACCTCTGTTGGAGCATTGCACTCACAGGGGTTACCTGCTCAGGAGCAGAAGCAGGACACCTCTCGATGGTGGATCTTTCCAGGTTCCTTTGCAATGATCTGGTGGATTTTTAAGGTTTATTTGACAGCTGGCAACTAATTTGGAACTGCTTCATCAGAATCGGTTAATCTCATCCTAAATCCAGAAGTACTTTACGCTTGACTGCGTTTTCTCAGTATGGTGTAGAGCTCCTTTGGGCTCTGGAGGTCACCGCCCTTTTTGACAAACTCATCTGCACAACGTTTAATTGAACCACCGACCCCATCAAGAGCACCTTTTTCGTGGGACTTCTCAAAAAAATTACCTCTTTGAAACCCATGACAAATGACACCGTGCTCAAGAAGTAGAAATTATTTTTATTTCTATATTGCGTGATGGGGCCATCACTCATGCATGTAGTGTGGTTGGGGATGTTTTTTCCCCTTCCTATCATCCAAGACAGGCTTCAGATGAGTCCACATGGCACGCTCGTCATGCCGGAGGGACTCTGAAATGGAGGCATAGGATTGGCATTCCTGTGGTGTGTACACAACACTTGTGTATAGTTGCCTTCTTACGGCCGTCCCCAAAATGAAAAGCCTGAACCTCTGTATGCAGCTGACATGCATAATTTTCAGAAAAGTCCATGTGGATTACAACCTTGTGTTCTTTAAGTGTGTCTTTAAAGTTTTGGCACTGCTCAACTTGGTGCAACCAGTTAAACTGGTGCATCTCAAGTGCATCCAGTTACTCGTTTAAGTTTTTAACCAGATCGAGCCACTTGCCCATCTGCTTTTTTTCTCCATTGCTTGATTTCTCCCTTTACCACTGTTGCCAGGAAATTAGTACATTCTCTTCAGGTAGGACCAGCTCTATTTCATCATAGCATAACTTTGCACAAAGACGGTACATGCATTGCCTGTTCTTGAGATCACAGACAATGGAAGACAGTAACTCGGAAACGCTTGAGGTTTGCAGCAACCCGCTTTGGCTCAACCTGTCAACTAGAAGTTTTACATTCTCGTGATCGAGACACGCACAGGTGTTGAGGTCATGTGCCTTCGGCTCTGTAATGTAAAATGGCCACAGTCGTAAAAACTGTCTGTATGACAGCGAGTGTCCCATCCACCTCTGAATTGTACTCTGCATGGCGTTATTTTAGAGATTTCATGAGTATGCGCCTCTGAATCTTCTTTAGCATGACCGTGTCAAGGCCACTATTTTCATCTCTACTAAGAAATGCAATGACCAGTGTTTTCCTCGCGGAATACATTTTCTTTTCCCCTCGTGGCCTGTATTTTTCAGTTAGATTGCGTTTAAATTTATTTGACCTTTGCATGTCCTTTCGTAATTTGTCACTTTTTTGTTGCGATTGTTTTAGTTGCATTTCCAGTTGGAGAATTTTCTTCTTTAGTTCTCGTTTTTCTTTTTGCAGCCGCTTGCAACGCTTTGATACCCTTTTCACTTTTTATGGAGTAGAGGAAGCAAGTGGTTGCTCCAGTGTTTGAGATTGAGGCTCAATGGATTGCTCTAGTTCTGGAGTCAAGGACTCAGATGGTTGCTCCAGCTCTGGAGGTGCAGGTTCATGTTGTACTTGTACAAGTATTTCAGAGGGCTGCTCAAAATAGTTTCCTTCAGTGGACACTGGAGTTAAATTCCTCACCACAATAATTTGTTCTGTTTTTTTCACGCCACCTCCTCTGATTTAATCTCCATTTTCCCCTCTTTTTTTCAGCATTAGATTGTGTCATTGTATTGATCGGTGGATGATCAGGTTTGACAACCTTTTTTCTTCTCTGATAGCTAAAAAATGAAAATGCAATAGTTATGACACGGGCACAGAATAGGATTTGCATCCATGAAATGTTATTAGTAGTCTATTAATAGTAAGCTATACAATGATAACACTTAATCAAAGTTTAAAAGTTAAATCAACTCCCTCTCCCAAACATGTTTTGTTACTACTTCACTGCTAATGTTAATAATAATCACTCTACTGTAATTTGAGCCTGTGGAAAACACTTTACATTGCATTAAGTTGCATTATTACATGATAGTTAAGTATTATGCATTATTACACTGCAACTGGTAAATTTCTATTCAATGCAGGTACACAAATGCAATTTCAAGATACCTACACAAAATAGATAGATAAAATGCCCATCAAACTACTTCAATTCAAACTTGTACAGTCTCAATTTTTCATAAAGTGCCCCAAATGTGAAGCAGCATTTAACTAATATAATTCATAATCCATTTTTAATCCATATTTGTGTGTGTAATATTATATTAACTAATATAATTCATCAGTTATACCTTAACTGCAGTGCAATAAAACATTAACTACAGTGTAATAGCGCAACTTAATGTTAAGTGTTATCCACCTAGCTTTATATCCTATTATATCCTATTCTGTTGCTGACAGTAGTATGAAGCCATGAAAACAATACCTTGCTTTTCTTCTGGCTAGTCTGTCCTCCCTAACAACTGGATCTGTGTTAATCTTTTGTCTGTGCCGTGCAGCCCTCTCCTTATTAGACAATGGCATCTACAGTATAAAGATAATGTTCCTTGAAATACCTTAAAATAGTTTACAATTATAATATTCAGTATTCATACAAGTAAATATGAATTGCATGATTACATTTTGTAAACTAGTGAAAACATGGGATAACAAAGCTACTGTTATTCAGCATCACGGGTGACATTTGTTATAACATGAAACTTTTGTTGTGCTAAAGGACAAAAGCGTGATACTGAAGGACGGATTTCATACATAAACATATATGGGCCAAAGACGAGATGTGTACATTTGGTGTCCGAAGGCCATTCATTTTACAGAAGATAAATATGTATAAATATAATATTAAATCACTCAACTCTTACCCTTCATTTGACACAGAAATATTTGTGTTGCAAACTATTAAATTAAGGGAGTTATTGAGCTTTAAAGTGTCAAAATGTCCTTCAGTGTAACTGTCCGGGTTAAAATTCTAATGACAAAAGTATTTTTAAAATGTAGAAATTAATCGTAAAAATATAAATGAACACCCATATAGCATAATTCAAATCAAATCTGGTCACATACACATGATTAGCAGATGTTAATGCGAGTGTAGCAAAATGCTTGTGCTTCTAGTTCCGACAGTGCAGTAATATAACAAATTCACACTACCTTATAAACACAAATGTAAAGGGATGGAATATGAATCTGGGCCTGCAGCCTTGCGAGGGTTAACACATTTAAATGTCTTACGTCGGCCACGGAGAAGGAGAGGTGGGGGGCCCGCAGTCCTTGGTAGCGGGCTGAGTTGGTGGCACTGTATTATCCTCAAAGCGGGCAAAGGTGTTTAGCTTGTCTGGAAGCAAGACGTCGGTGTCCGTGTCGTGGCTGGTTTTCTTTTTGTATTCTGTAATTGCCTGTAGACCCCTGCTACATACATCGTGTCTGGGCCGCTGAACTGCGACTCCATTTTGTCCCTACACCGACATTTCGCTTGTTTAACTTCTTGAAGCTACCCATCCCTTAAGTGGGGTAATTGTCATCAGCAACCGCTGAATAGCATAGCGCCTCAGTCAAATAATATTACTAAAAATATTCATATTCATGAAATCACAGCTTATCCTTTTATTAACCCACCTGTCTTATCAGATTTTGAAATTATGCTTTACAGCGAAAGCAATCCAAGCGTTTGTGTAAGTTTATCTATCGCATGACAAAACATTAAGTACACTTAGCATCAGGTAGCTTGGTCACGAAAATCAGAAAAGCAATCAAATTAATCGTTTACCTTTGATGATCTTCGGATGTTTTCACTCACCAGACTCCAAGTTACACAACAAATGTTCCTTTTGTTCCATAAAGATTATTTTATATCCAAAATACCTCCATTTGTTTGGCGCATTGTGTTCAGAAATTCACAGGAAAGAGCGTTCACGACAACGCAGACAAATTCCAAATAATATCCGTAATGTCCACAGAAACATGTCAAACGTTTTTTTATAATCAATCCTCAGGTTGTTTTTAAAATATATAATCGGTAATATATCAACCGCAAATGTCTTTCACAGTAGGAGACGGAAAAACAAAACCGATCCAAACTCTGTTGCGCCAGCAAAACTCATGTGACCACTTGACGCGATGTTATCTTTCTGGCTCATTTTTCTAAATAAAAGCCTGAAACTATGTCTGAAGACTGTTGCCACCTTGAGGAAGCGATAGGAAAGGGAATCTGGTTGATATCCCTTTAAATGGAGCAATGGGAGGCTATGGAACATGGAGTTTTCAAACTAGAAGCCACTTCCTGGTTTGATTTTTCTCTGGGTTTTGCCTGCAATACCAGTTCTGTTATACGCAGAGACAATATTTTGGCAGTTTTAGAAACTTTAGAGTGTTTTTTTATCCTAATTATATACATATTCTAGCATCTGGTCCTGAGAAATAGGCTGTTTACATTGGGAACGTTATTTTTCCAAACATAGAAATAGTGCCCCCTAGCTTCAAGAGGTTAATTGACTTGTGGAGGGAAAAACTACACGGTTTATATTTGGCCATATTCCCTAACCTCTTTCCATGGTTGAATGCGGTGGTTCGCGCTTTGAGTTTTGCGCGATTCCTGCCATCTATCCACGGTTTCTGGTTGGGCTAGGTTGTAATAGTCACAGTGGGTACAACATCTCCAATGCACTTCCTAATAAATTTGCTCACCGAGTTGGGTGTATAAATATATGTTATTGTCTAAGACTTCCCGGAACATTTTCCAGCCCACTCTTGAAGTGTAGATTCCGATTGGTCAGACCAGCGTTGAATGGTTCTCGTCACCCTATTTGAGGTTCTGCCTATTGGACGGTATGAGCAAGATGGTGTCATGGTTGGATTTGCCGAAGGGAGGGCGGGGGAGGAACTTGTATGCATCATGGAAGTTAGCGTAGCAGTGGTCCAGTGTTTTGCTCGAGCGGGTACTACAGTCAATGTGCTGGTAGAATTTAGATAGCCTTGTTCTCAAATTAGCTTTGTTAAAATCCCCAGCTACAATAAATGCATCCTCAGGATATATGGTTTCCAGTTTACGTAGAGTCCAGTGCAGTTATTTCAGGGCCGTTGAAGTGGGGGTGGGATATACATGGCTGTGACTATAATCGAAGAGAATTCTCTTGGGAGATAATGCAGTCGGCATTTGATTGTATGGAATTCTAGGTCAGGTGAACAAAAGGACTCGAGTTCCTGTATGTTGTTATTGTTACACCATGCGTCGTTAATCATGAGGCATACATCCCCGCCCTTCTTCTTACCAGAGAGATGTTTGTTTCTGTCGGCGTGATGCATGAAGAAACCTGGTGGTTGTACCAACTCTGACAACATATGCCGAGAGAGCCATGTTTCCGTGAAACAGAGAATGTTAAAATCTCTGATGTCTCTCTGGAAGGCAACTCATGCCCTAATTTTGTCCACCTTGTTGTCTAGAGACTGGACATTGGCGACTAATATGCTCGGAAGCGGCGAGTGGTGTGCTCGCCATTCTAAGTCTAACCAGGAGGCCGCTCCGTCTGCCTCTCTGCAGTGACGACGATGTTTTGGGTCGGCCTCTGGGATTATATCCAATGTCCAGGGAACAAAGGATTCGCTTCGGGAAATAAATATTCCTGGTCGTAATGTTGGTAAGTTGACGTCGCTCTTATCTCCAATAGTTCTTCCCGGCTGTATGTAAGAACACTTGAGATTTTCTGGGCTAACAATGTTAGAAAGAATACATTAAAAAAGAAATTCTGCAGTTTCCTAAGGACTTGAAGCAAGGCGACCATCTCTGTCGGTGCCATCTTTTTTTGTGTGTGTTAGTGTGTGCAAAAAGATAAGAGTAATGGGAGACATACTGTATCGGAAAAATATTTTAAAACTTGAACAACTTTTGTCCGGACTTTTGCGCTTCATCAATGTCATTCAGTATAACAAAGGTAAAAAGCCATTTTAAAGCATATCACATGATGGTAATCATGTGACAGTGTGTGATATCACAAAGAAGACCCATTGAAGACTCTCTATCAATGTGATGAGGTCAGTAAATCTCTCTGAAATATTTGATGATTTCACCCTCCAGTAACCTTTGTAACAAAAACACGTCCTTCAGTACAACACAGAAAATATATTTGAATGTTATTTTACAAAAGCTATATTAAATATGAAAAGTAAGGATAAATCTTTAAAGGTCATTACTTTATATAGGTGGCCAAGGAGCTGCCTATTTGTATTTCATTGTGTTGTGTTAGGAACTCAAATGAATCAAAGAAAAATATGAATATGAGAAATAGATTCAGCGGTAACAAACTCACCAGAGGGGGGCGGTAGTGAACTGTCAGATGAGGACCGCCAACTGACTGTTGAGGAGATGCTCTTGATGTTGTGCCTGTAAAGAGAGGACAATGTCAAATTAGATAACAGAATAAGCATCCCCTCCTCAAATCTGCATGGATCACAAGATTCTTTCAGTAAAAAAACAATATGCAAACATTTACTCAAAACCACTTTTACAGAGCAAATAGACAGAGCTGACTTATAACACATTAAATAACAGGCATGGCATGGCTAGGCTAATAGATATCCTTGGAATTCTATTAAATTGTGTCAACTGACTGACCACAATCATAAAACATCCAGCAATTAAGATTAGAATCTAATGAGTGTTAAGGTAATATCAGGGTGATTTGGGGTCCATATGTGAACATTAGAAAATGTTTAAACGTAAACTTTTTGTCCAACTCCGCATTTGCAAATTAAAATGGTCTACGTACTTGCACGTGATAGAACGCTACATGTTAGCTATTCCAATTAGATATCCTGGCACACTTAGCCATATGCTAACAAGTCCAGCTGGCGTTGATTATTTCCGGTCACAAATTCTGCCTCAGCCAATCAAAGATCTTAGACTTTACAGGCCTTCAGAAAGTATGACCCCTTGACTTTTTCCACATTTTGCTGTTAACAAAGTGGGATTAAAATTGATTTGTCATTTTTTTTGTCAACAATCTACACAAAATACTAAATGTGAAAGTAGAAGTAAAATTCTAATATTTGTATATATAAAAAAATATTTTAAAAAACCCCATCTTGATTAGAGTATTCAACCCCCTGAATCAATATATGTTAGAATCACCTTTGGCAGAGATTACAGCAGTGACTATTTATGGTAAGTCTAAGAGCTTTGCACATTATTTTATTATTACAATTCTTCAAGCTCTGTCAAGTTGGTTGTTGATCATTGCTAGACAGCCATTTTCAAGTCTTGCCATAGATATTCAAGCCGATTTAAGTCAAAACTGAAACTAGACCACGCAGGAACATTCAACATTGTCTTGGTAAGCAACTCCAGTGTATTGTTTTAGGTTATTGTCCTGCTGAAAGGTGATGGTCTCCCAGTGTCTGTTGGAAAGCGGACTGGACCAGGTTATCCTCTAGGATTAAAAACATTTTTGTTTCTTTTTACCATAAAAAATTCCCTGGTCCCTGCCAATGACAAGCAATCTCATAACATGATGCAGCCAGCCCCACCACTATGCTTGCTTATGACCCTGTCAAGGAGCATTATGACCATCATAATCATATACTGAAAAAACACATAAAAACGCAACTTGTAAAGTGTTAGTCCCATGTTTCATGAGCTGAAATAAAAGATCCCAGAAATGTCCCATACATGCAATGTGCAGTTTTGTCACAATATACAATGTCACAGATGTCTCAAGTTGAGGGAGCGTGCAATTGGCATGCTGCCTGCAGGAATATCCACCAGAGCTGTTGCCAGAGAATTTAATGTTAATTTCTCTCATCATTGTTTTAGAGATTTTGCAGTATGTCCTACCGGCCTCACAACCGCAGACCATGTTTATGGCGTTGTGTGGGCAAGCTGTTTGCTCATGTCAACTTTGTGAACAGAGTGCACCATGGTGGCAGTGGGGATATGGTATGGGCAGGCATAAACTACGGACAACGAACACAATTACATTTTATTGATGGCAATTTGAATGCACAGTAATACTGTGAAGATACTGTGAGGCCCATTGTTTTAAGGTATCTGTGACCAACAGATGATTATCTGTATTTCCAGCATGTGAAATCCATAGATTAAGGCCGAATTAATTTATTTCAATTGACTGATTTCCTCATATGAACTGTAACAACATAAAATCTTAGAAATTGTTGCATGTTGCATTTATATTTTTGTTCAGTATATGAAACGTGGTACTCAGTGATATGTTGTGTTAGATTTGCCCCAAAAATAACACTTTGTATTCAGGACATAAAGTTAATTTCTTTGCCACATTTTTTGCCGTTTTAATTGCAAACAGGATGCATGTTTTGGAATATGTTTATTCTGTACAGGCTTCCTTCTTGATGTTAGGTGTACATACTGTTTTGTCGAGTGATCTATAAACTTAAAAACGCTTGGATTGCTTTTGCTGTAAAGCATATTTTCAAAATCTGACACGACAGGTGGATTAACAAAAGGCTAAACTGTGTTTTGCTATATTGCACTTGTGATTATGGGAATATAAATATTTTTAGTAATATTATTTGAATGTGGCGCTATGCAATTCAGCGGTTGTTGATGACAATTATCCCGCTAAAGGGATGGGTAGCGTCAAGAAGTTAACCTTTTGTGACTAGGGGGCAGTATTTTCATTTTTGGAAAAATAATGTTCCCGAAGTAAACGGGATATTTTGTCAGGACAAGATGCTAGAATATGCATATAATTGACAGCTTAGGCTAGAAAACACTCTCTATTGTCTGTGAGTATAACAGAACTGATGTTGCAGGCGAAAGCATGAGAAAAATCCAATCCGGAAGTGCCTCATGTTTTGAAAGCGCTGCGTTCCAATGCGTCCCTATTGAGCAGTGAATGGGCTATCAACCAGATTACTTTTTCTCCGTATTCCCCAAGATGTCTACAGCATTGTGACGTAGTTTTATGCATTTATGTTGAAGAATACCTGTAAGCGGCTACATTGCGCAAGTAGTCACCTGATACTCCCAGAGTGATTCTCGCGTAAAATACAGAGGTAGCCATTATTCCAATCGGTCCTACTGAAAAACGTATTGTCCCGGTGGATATATTATCGAATAGATATTTGAAAAACACCTTGAGGATTGATTATAAACAACGTTTGCCATGTTTCTGTCAATATTATGGAGCTAATTTGGAATATTTTTTGGCGTTTTCGTGAATGCAATTTCCGGGCGATTTCTCAGCCAAACGTGAAAAACAAAACGGAGCTATTTCGCCTACAAAAATAATATTTTGGGAAAAAAGGAACCTTGGCTATCTAACTGGGAGTCTCGTGAGTGAAAACATCCGAAGCTCATCAAAGGTCAACGATTTAATTTGATTGCTTTTCTGATTCCCGTGACCAAGTTACCTGCTGCTAGCTGGACAAAATGCTATGCTAGGCTATCGATAAACTTACACAAATGCTTTGGCTGTAAAGCATATTTTGAAAATCTGAGATGACAGGGTGATTAACAAAAGGCTAAGCTGTGTCTCAATATATTTCACTTGTAATTTTCATGAATAGGAATATTTTCTAGGAATATTTATGACCGTTGCGTTATGCTAATTAGTGTCAGTCGATTACGCTCCCTCATGCGGGATGGGGAGTCACTCGAAGGGCCAGAAGTATATAAAATGTTGTCGTCTGCGTAGAGGTGGATCAGAGAATCCCCAGCAGCAAGAGAGACATCATTGATGTATACAGAGAAGAGAGTCGGCCCAAGAATTGAACCCTGTGGCACCCCCATAGAGACCACCAGAGGTCCAGACAACAGGCCCTCCAATTAGACACACTGAACTCTGTCTGCGAAGTAGTTGGTAAACCAGGCGAAGCAGTCATTTGAGAAACCAAGGCTGTTTCGTCTGCCGATAAGAATGTGGTGATTGACAGAGTCGAAAGCCTTGGCCAGGTCGATGAATATGGCTGCATAGTAATGTCTCATATCGATGGCGGTTATGATATCGTTTAGGACCTTGAGCATGGCTGAGGTGCACCCATGACCAGCTCTGAAACCAGATTGCATAGCGGAGAAGGTACAGTGGGATTCGAAATGGTTGGTAATCTGTTTGTTAACTTGGCTTTCGAAGACTTTAGAAAGGCAGAGTAGGATAGATATAGGTCTGTAGCAGTTTGGGTCTAGAGTGTCTCCCCCTTTGAAGAGGGGGATGATCGCGGCAGCTTTCCAATCTTTGGGAATCTCAGACGATACGAAAGAGAGGTTGAACAAGCTAGTAATAGGGGTTGCAAAGATTTTGGCTGATCATTTTAGAAAGAGAGGTTCCAGATTGTCTAGCCCGGCTGATTTGTAGGGGTCCAGATTGTGCAGCTCTTTCAGATCATCAGCTATCTGGATTTGGGTGAAGAAAAAAATGGGGAGGCTTGGGCGAGTTGCTGTGGGGGGTGCCGGGCAGTTGCCCGGGGTAGCCAGGTGGAAAGCATGGCCAGCCGTAGAAAAATGCTTATTGAAATTCTCAATTATAGTGGATTTATTAGTGGTGACAGTGTTTCCTAGCCTCAGTGCTGTGGGCAGTTGGGAGGAGGTGCTCTTATTCTTCATGGACTTTACAGTGTCCCAGAACCTTTTTGAGTTTGTGCTACAGGATGCAAAATTTCTGTTTGAAAAAGCTAGCCTTAGCTTTCCTAACTGCCTGTGTATAGTGTCAATATCAATGACTATGTAACGTGTATGTCTCACCACTAGGAGTGCTGATCAGCGGAGGAGGTCCAGTAGATCGCTGGGTAACTGAAGAGGACGATACCGCAGTCATAATGGCCTTTCTCACACCAGTCACTGTAGAATTAAAGAGAAGGAATTAAGAAGAGGACAGAAGAGGGAATTCAATTCATATTTATTTATCCAGAATTGTTCACATCATTAGCAACAATATTCACTATTTTAGAGGACATAACTCAATAATTTAGTAGACCTCTCTGGAGTTGAAAGGGAGGAATTTGGAGATGGTTTTGAGGTTCATTCTCACCTAGCACATCATCATCCTCCTCCTCCTCCTCAGTGAGGTCTATGAAGGAGCCTTTGGGTCGAGACCCCGTTTTGGTTGGAGTAGAGCTTGTTGCTTGGTTATCTGAAAGGGATGGAACAGACATAGGAAAGAAAACAGTTAGATAATATTCTCTTTTACAACAGGTTTTTGGATTTTGCTGCTTTGGGTGCTACACATCCTGAGTGGATGTGCTTTGAGCACTTTGAAAGTTGGAAGTTTACATACACTTAGGTTGGAGTCATTAAATCTAGTTTCAACCATTCCACAAATTTCTTGTTAACAAACAGCAGGTTGGCATGTCGGTTAGGAAATCTACTTTGTGCATGACACAAGTCATTTTTTCCAACAATTGTTTACAGATCATTTCACTTATAATTCACTATAATCACACTAACTTGACTGTGCCTTTAACTTCTTCGAGATAGGGGGCGCTCTTAATTTTTGGATAAAAAAACGTTCCCGTTTTAAACAAGATATTTTGTCATGAAAAGATGCTCGACTATGCATGTAATTGACAGCTTTGGAAAGAAAACACTCTGACGTTTCCAAAATTGCAAAGATATTATCTGTGAGTGCCCGAGAACTAATGCTACAGGCGAAACCAAGATGAAATGTCATACAGGAAATGGCCCAGATTTTGAATGCGCTGTGTTCCAATGTCTCCTTATATGGCTGTGAATGCGCCAGGAATGAGCCTGCACTTTCTGTCGTTTCCCCAAGGTGTCTAAATTATTGTGACGTATTTGTAGGCATATCATTGGAAGATTGACCATAAGAGACTACTTTTACCAGGTGTCCGCTCGGTGTCCTCCGTCGAAATTATTGCGTAATCTCCAGCTGCCTGCGCGTTTCCAATTTCTTCAGAGGAGAAAGTCAACTGCCACGAATGACTTATCATCGATAGATATGTGAAAAACAGCTTGAGGATTGATTCTAAACAACGTTTGCCATGTTTCTGTCGATATTATGGAGTTAATTTGGGAAAAAGTTTGCATTGTAATGACATGAATTTTCGTTTTTTTTCCCTATCCAAACTTGATGAACAAAACGGAGCGATTTGTCCTACACAAATAATATTTTTGGAAAAACTGAACATATGCTATCTAACTGAGAGTCTCCTCATTGAAAACATCTGAAGTTCTTCAAAGGTAAATTATTTTTTTTGAATGCTTTTGTTTGTGAAAATGTTGCCTGCTGAATGCTAGGCTTAATGCTATGCTAGCTATCAATACTCTTACACAAATGCTTGTGTAGCTATGGTTGAAAAGCATATTTTGAAAATCTGAGATGACAGTGTTGTTAACCTGTTGATGCTCTGGGGGCGCAATTTCATTTTTGGATGAAAAACGTTCCCGTTTTAAACAAGATATTTTGTCACAAAAAGATGCTCGACTATGCATATAATTGCTACCGTTCGAAAGAAAACACTCTGACGTGTCCAGAAATACAAAGATCTTCTCTGTGCGTGCCCTAAAACGTGAGCTTCAGGCAAAACCAAGATGAGATGGCATCCAGGAAATGACAAGGATTTTTGAGGCTCTGTTTTTCAAGATCTCCTTATATGGCTGTGAACGCAAGAGGAATTAGTCAGCCCTTTCTGTCGTTTCCCCAAGGTGTCTGCAGCATTGTGACGTATTTGTGGGCAGATCATTGGAAGATTGACCATAACAGACCACATTTACCACGTGTCCGCCCGGTGTCCTGCGCCGAAATTGGTGCGCAAAAGTCACCTGCCAGTATTTTTCCATGGGACACAGAGAGGAAAGCAAGCTTCCACGGACTGCATGTCAATTAAGAGATATGTGAAAAAACACCTTGAGGATTGATTCCAAACAACGTTTGCCATGTTTCGGTCGATATTATGTAGTTAATCCGGAAAAAGTTTCACGTTGTAGGTGACTGCATTTTCGGTTCGTTTCGGTAGCCAGACGCAATGTAGAAAACGGAACGATTTCTCCTACACACAGACGCTTTCAGGAAACACTGCGCATTTGGTATGTGACTGAGACTCTCCTCATTGAAAACATCAGAAGCTCTTCAAAGGTAAATGATTTTATTTATTTGGTTATCTGGTTTTTGTGAAAATGTTGCGTGCTACATGCTACACAAAATGCTATGCTAGCTTTGCATACTCTTACACAAATTAGTCAATTTCTATGGTTCAAAAGCATATTTTGAAAATCTGAGATGACAGTGTTGTTAAGAAAAGGCTAAGCTTGAGAGCAAACGCATTATTTTAATTTTATTTGCGATTTTCAGAAATCGTTAACGTTGCGTTATGCTAATGAGCCTGAGGCTTTAGTCACGATCCCGGATCCGGGATGGGGAGTTTCAAGAAGTTAACAAAAGGCTAAGCTTGAGAGCAAATATATTTATTTCATTTCATTTGCGATTTTCATGAATAGTTAACGTTGCGTTATGGTAATGAGCTTGAGGCTATAATTACGATCCCGGATACGGGATTGCTCGTCGCAAGAGGTTAAACAGCTTAGAAAAGCTTCTGATAGGAGCTGATAGAAGCTTCTGATAGGCTAATTGACATCATTTGAGTCAATTGGAGGTGTACCTGTGGATGTATTTCAAGGCCTACCTTCAAACTCAGTGTCTCTTCGCTTGACATCATGGGAAAATCAAAAGAAATCAGCCAAGACCTTCAGGAAAAATAAATAGTAGACCTCCACAGGTCTGGTTCATTCTTGGGAGCAATTTCCAAACGCCTGACGGTACCATGTTCATCTGTACAAACAATAGTACGCACGTATAAACACCATGGGACCACGCAGCCATCACACCGCTCAGGAAGGAGACGCGTTCTATCTCCTAGAGATGAACATACTTTGGTGGGAAAAGTGCAAATCAATCCCAGAACAACAGCAAAGGACCTTGTAAAGATGCTGGAGGAAACGGGTACAAAAGTCCTATATCGACATAACCTGAAAGGCCGCTCAGCAAAGAAGAAGCCACTGCTCCAAAACCGCCATTAAAAAAGCCAGACAACGGTTTGCAACTGCACATGGGGACAAAGATTGTACTTTTTGGAGAAATAGAACTGTTTGGCCATAATGACCATCGTTATGTTTGGAGGAAAAAAGGGGAGGCTTGCAAGCCGAAGAACATCATCCCAACCATGAAGCACGGGGTGGCAACATCGTGTTGTAGGGGTGCTTTGCTGCAGGAGGGACTGCTGCACTTCACAAAATAGATGGCATCATGAGGGAGAAAAATGATTTTGATATATTGAAGGAACATCAAGACATCAGTCAGGAAGTTAATCTTGGTCGCAAATGAGTCTTCCAAATGGACATTGATCCCAAGCATACTTCCAAAGTTGTGGAAAATTGGCTTAAGGACAACAAAGTCAAGGTATTGGAGTGGCCATCACAAAGCCCTGAGCTTAATCCTAAAGAAGATTTGTGGGCAGAACTGAAAAAGCGTGTGTGAGCAAGGAGGCCTACAAACCTGACTCAGTTACACCAGCTCTGTCAGGAGGAATGGGCCCAAATTCACCCAACTTATTGTGTGAAGCTTGTGGAAGGCTACCCGAAACATTTGACAATTTAAACCATTTAAAGGCAATGCTACCAAATACTAAACTTCTGACCCACTGGGAATGTGATGAAAGAAATAAGAGCTGAAATAAATCATTCTCCCTACTATTATTCTGACATTTCACATTCATAAAATAAAGTGGTGATCCAAACTGACGTAAGACAGGGAATTTTTATGAGGATTAAATGTCAGGAATTGTGAAAAACTGAGTTTAAATGTATTTGGCTAAAGTGTATGTAAACTTCCGACTTCAACTGTACATATAAATGCAACTATTAATCTTGTCCACATACAGTATAGGATATTGTTATCAGGCCTGTTGCTAGAAAACCCACCTGTCTTTGACGTCATAGCCGTCCCCGAAGGAGGTCCTGGAGCTGCCGAGCCCGTAGCGGCTGGACCAGAGGACACCTGAACAGGCACCCTGGCTGTGGTCACTGACATCCCAGCACTGGGCGTACTGATCCCCCCAGTGCCCCCCTGGTACACAGCCCGAGACAGAGTCATCTGGGCTGGGGACATGGCTGGGGAGAGCTGGGTGGTGGAGGAGATGGGCTGCAAGGCCATGGTGGAGGTGGTGGGGCCGGCCATGGTGGAGGTGGTGGGGCCGGCCTTGAGGATATAGGTAGTGGTGGGAGTAGTGGTCTTGGCCTTGTTGAGCGAGTTGACTGCAGCGAAGGAGGACACAGGGATGTTGACCAGGGTTCCGGCCCCGCCGTTGGCCATGGCAGAGAGAGGCAGCTGGATGAGGAGCGGCTGGCCATTCTGGCCCACCACGTTGGAGCCAGAGGTGGTCTTGAGGAGCAGGGTGCCGGTGGGGCCGCTCTGGGAGGTGACGGTGCACAGGGAGGCGGAGCTAGAGGAGGTGGGGATCAGCTGCAGGATGGAGCCCTGTGTTACCATGGCAGTGGCCGTAGTGGTAGTGGGGACAGGTTTTGCCTGCTTCACCGGAGAAACTGGAAAGACAACAGGAGAGAGGAAAGGAATGGTGAGTTTATTCCTGACAGCTGATGGTCAGTTGGTGTCGTTCTTTATCTTGTAACTTGATCTCAGGGTCGTTCAATCCCCATGATAAGTGAAACATCCTATTGACAGGTAAGGGAGAAGGTGAAGAAGAAGGGAGATCTTACCTGTAAGGTTGGTAGAGACTGGGCTGGTCATGGGCTGCTTTACGACAGCTGCTACTGGCCTGTTGGAAAAGATGTGTGTTTGCATTGAGTTTAATAAAAAAAAAATGTAAAGGTAATTGAAAGAGATGTGATTTGCATTCAGTTGGCTTGTTTAAAAATAGGTCAGAGATCATATTGAGACAGACCAGAGAAAAAGTCTTCCTGTAATTTGGCGACCTCTTTGCCACACTTTACTTTGCCAGTTTACTATTATTCTGTCTTCTGGCTCGGTCTTCTTACGTTTCCCCCCTGTGTTTTTAACATTGTGTTTACTGAGTGTTTGTTTTGTGTATTTTGTTGTTTGTTCTTCTTTGCATTGAATTTTACGAATTCAACCCCAAAAAATCTACACATT
Organism: Oncorhynchus masou masou; assembly: GCF_036934945.1. NCBI lineage: Eukaryota > Metazoa > Chordata > Actinopteri > Salmoniformes > Salmonidae > Oncorhynchus > Oncorhynchus masou. Next base: position 16,694,176 of record NC_088215.1, read on the forward strand.
TAAAAAAAAATCTTGATCACAAAAAAAGGGGGTAAAAAGTGTTGATTCCTTTAGCACTTGTTTAGTGTATAGGTATCATTCTTGAGTTGTTTGTGGTATTCTGTCATGAAAATCATGAAGTGTTTGCAGGTTAACATTTTTGGTACTGTACATTAAATAAAACATTTTGGTATACATTTGTGTTGTAATGATATAACATGTTTTTTATATAGTAATCCAGACCTTTATTTAGTACAGTTTATTAGGAACTGGGAATATTATGAACAAATAAAATGTTTCATGGGGCAAGAATGCAAATATATTATTGTTAACGTTGGTAAAATAAAAATAAAAGTGACGATTGCAACTATCTCAAGACAAGGTCGTTTCCATAATTCCATACAAAACATAAAAGTGCAACACGACTACTGTGGAAATTGGCACCTTCCCAATCAAACATGTTTAAGTCAAATTAAAGTCTGATTCAAAGAAGAACTGTAGTCTCTTCACTCTCAGGATCTCATTGATGGAGTCCCTTATCTTTTTCCAGTCTCTGGCATACAGTTTGTTGAACCTTTGTTCCAAATATTTCTTCATGGTTTCGCGCAGGTTAACAGGCAGCGCGTCTTTGCCCAACGTTCCGACGTAGTTCACCGTGGTGACCCACTTTACGTAGTTCTCGTACGAGACCAGGTTCCGGAACAGGAATACTGCGTAACGATCGGATCTGGCCTTCCTTGCAGCATTCTTAGAACGCAGGTAAAGCTGTCTCTCTTTGTCTGTGGAGATGGGACGCAGCATTATGTCTGAACGAACCCTAGTTCCTCCACTCGGTTGCTGTGGTGACTGCTGCTGTGACCCATCTCTTCTAGCAGGCTGGTGTCTTAGGTTGAATGAAGGATTCTCAAATTCCTCTTCCTCAGATATCTCTTCATACTCTTCTTCGGATTCTTCCTCCTCCTTCACTTCCTTCTTAATCCAACCAATAGAGGTCGCCAGCTCCCCTCTCCGCCATGCCCCCTCTTCAGACTGCAGCTCCAGCTTTGGATGCATTCGGAGCACGCTGTTGAGAGGAGAGGTGCAGTTGGATCGGGTGCTGTGAACACTGTCTGCACAGCTTTTAAAAGCTTGTTTTCTCAAGCTTTGGCGCATTGTATAACGTCACAAGACTCAGGACCTGGAACCATGGTGGTGTGCAAAAGAAAAGACCGAAAAAACCGAACCGCTGTTTGTTTAATCCAAAACAAAATGATGATTGATTTCATGTGGGGATTTTGGTTTGAAAATGCCTGACGGGTAGGCACTAAGCGATCAAAAGAGTAGTCAGTCTTGTACATCAGAGAATACCCTTGAAAGGTATTATCTTTGTTTCCCGTTATTATGGTTTTTAGCGGATGTTGTTGCTTTTTAATCCAATCTCCCCGAGAATTTAATCCAGCCTCAGTATTATTGACAACGATCCTGTGCAGAGTCACCACACATTCAATCACACGTTGTGATTGACTCCATGTGTGGCATTCATTGGCTTCAGGCCGGTATTGTCACGTTGATACAAAGGCACAATGATAGCTAGTATAGCCCCATGCAATGACTAACACACAGCTTTCCTTCTGCATGATTTGAATTACAAATACAGAATACATTTTTATACTGGAGAATACAAGCAATGGGAATGTGCTGTCACAAGAGATGGAAAAAAAGGAAACTATAAAATATGTGAAAGTTTTGGAATTGCCATTCATGATTGCCAATGGTGATTAACACAAGACTACAAACAAACTAAAATAATGGTTGAATCCAACATCTTCATAAAGACTAGAGGCAATGCAATCCCCTGTTTTTGATTACTGTTCACCTGTGATTCACAGGAGGAAATGCATACAAACGACTAAAAGCTTTTCTAAATGAGGAAGTAGTACATTGGCAGTAGGACCAAACTCTTACCGTTGTGTCGGAATGGTGTTTGTAGCAGGTGCAGTCTTGGCAACAGGGGACGTTAGCGCCTGCGAACACACGCCATGGTGACACCTTTAGCCAACACCCTCAGCAATTTGTATTTAATTGTCTATTTGATATTAAAGGTGCAATATGCAGAATTCGTTCCGCCATTTCCTGGTTTCTAAAATTCTAATTGTTCACCTAATTTTAGTTTATGTGACAAAACAAGCAAGTATAGTGTAGAGAATCATTGTACAATTTAAACCCCTGTGATATATAATTTACATAACCAAAAATATTGTATTTTCAGCAAAAGACGCAAAACAAATATTTAGAACGGGAAGCATTCTTAGACTTGTTTTCAATGAGAATGTCAGATCTCTATAACTCACAATTCTATGTGAATTTGGTCGGGTCACCCAAAAAAGTTACATAATGCAGCTTTAACTAATATCGATGAGTAATAGATCACTTACAAAAATATATCTGAGACACCGGGGTCCCATAAATTAACACGATTTCTTACCTCCTGTTTTCTTTTGTTCTCCGAAGCCTGGTTGGCTTCTCCGAATTTCTTCGCTAATCTAGCAATCTTGGCCTGAAAAAGGGTAAGAAACAGTGAGAACCTGTGAGACTTTCCATTTGTAAGGATTTTCATTAGCATTGCTGAATTTTGTGACTATTGAAAACTATGACTATTGCCGACTATAACCATTGACGACAATTTCTGACTGTTGTGACTATTGTCAAGTCGACTTGTAACATACCCGTTACTAGTAGTTTAACATGTAGCTTGCTTACCTGTAGTGTGTTAAGGGTGCTCTGGTGTTTTGTGGCACAATCAATCTTTTCTACCCGGTCTTTTAGCTCTTGTAAACCTTGGTCGAAGACGGTGAGCTGCAGCGCCCTCAACCGCTCCTCAACCATTTTCTGCAGAACCTGAGAAGAAGAGAAACGTAGGATGAGTTCAAGATGCAATTTAGGGCTAGATAGTCTGGGGCAATATTGTTTGAGTGTTACTTTATACCTGACTGGGGGTAAAGTCTTAAACCTGGAGGTAAAATGCGAATATGTGAGAACAGGTATCATCAATTCCTGCCAGACCAACCTTTTCAAGTTTTAGGCGACTGCCACCTTTCGCAGTGATTTTCAACTCGAGCTGAGCTTCCAACTCCACGCCCTGCACCTTCTGCCTCTTCCCGTCTCTTTCAACCTTCCCTCCATCTTTCTCGTCACCTTCCAACAGGGGACGCTTCTGTCCAGAAGAGGAGCTCTTTTCCTCCTTCACCTTCACCCCTGTTGAGACAAAGTGTTCTGGTTTAGATTAATCAGATTATTTTGGTTAATGGTCATGTGATATAATTTCCTGTGTAGTATGCTTGTGTGTATGTTATTAATTTTAGATTTTTTTCCTGTGTTGTTTTATTTGTAAAATGCAATTATTCCCAGATTATATATTTTGTTATAAATCCCAAGAAGTTTGAAAATGAAACATAGCTGGCATAGTAGTGCCTCCTACTATCAGTCAGCCCTGGATGATTTTTCAGGTCTTGCCGATTCTATCATTTCATACCTTTGTCACTTGTGGATGTAGAGGTGGAGAAGGCAAGAGATGAGGTAGAACACCCGGCAGCATTCTGTTTCTCCTTTTTCACCTCCTTTTTCACAGAAACTACCTCCATCTTTTCCTCCTTCGTTACTCCTTCCTTCTCTTTCTGACTATCGTCTTTCTTCTTCACCACCTCTTCTTTGATATCCTGATCCGGCTCAGGGGCAGCAGAGGGGGAGGGGGTGCGTACAGGGGAGGTCATGGTAGCGGCTTTAGGGGAGGCCATGGTAGCGGCTTTGGGGGAGGAAGGTCTCTCTTCCGTGGAAGTGGAGGTCTCAGAGGCCTTGGTCTCTGTATGGTCCTTGTCCGTATCTGTTTCCATGGCCACGGTGTCTTCTTTCTGCTCTGTCCTCTTTTCCTTCCCAGACTCTTCGTCAGACGTGGCGAGCGAGACGGGAGAGAACGAAGAGTCCAGAGGATACTGATCCATAGGGGCTTGGTCCTCATGGCTCTTTACAGTTGTAGTGCAGGCCTCCTGGAGAAGAGAACATCCAGGTAAGTTTGTATTTTAGCCGCCAAACTTAAACACATGGAGAGAAAAAAAATCCTACTTGCGGTGCTTGGACCCCTAACAATGCCAACTTCAACACTTTCCAACTATAACCCCCATTTTACTTAACTTCCAATGTTTCCCATTTATCCATATTTCAGCTCCTCTCACTCGTTCTCATACAAACCTCTTTCTCTATCTCAGGTGCTTTCTCTTCTTTCTCGTCCGTCTTTGCCACCTCCATCTCTGTATCCTTTCCTTCCTTGTCCTTATTGGAAGGCGACGTGGAACACTCGTTTTTCTTTCCCTCTTCCTCCATCTTTTTCAGCACGTCGTTTAGGTTGTGGAATGGCGATGACGGGGAGGGAGTGGCATCTTCCTTGGCTTTGGGGCTTTGGGAGGTTGGTGGGGAGGGAGACAACGATAGGGACAGAGCAAGGGGAGGGGATGGAGAGGTCAGGGAGGTAGGGGAGACTGGGGTTGTGGAACGAGACGTCACCGCTACGTCGTTTTGCTCTCCGTCTGCCCCCTTCTGTGCATCCTCTGGGTGCGTACCGTTCGTCAGTGGGCTACGGGGAGGGGGAGAGCTGGAATTGGACAGGGGTGGGACGGGGGACGACAATGTGCTGTGGAGAGACTCCAGTTGCTGGCGGTCGCTTATCTTCATGGTTTTCCTGGCTCGGAATATCTTCTTCTTCTCTTCTGCCACAGCAACTTCCATTTTAACCTGAGGAATGGGGAAGGAGGGATGGGGATGTTAGTTGGAACAGGTCATGAAAGAATCCTCCTCGGGAATGCTAACAGCACCTGTGCCACCCACCTAGCTTCTACCCACTACAATGGGTACAGATGAGCTATCTTTAAGGCCAAACCGATGTAGTGGTCTGGGACACCACTAGGGGTCACTGTAGAACCCTGTTGGTATGTTTTTCCCCTCTTTGTTCTATTCTAGAAGGTTCTTTTTCACTGTGAGCTCAGCATACAGAACCATTCTATACAAGAGTCAATTTCAGCAGAAAGAGTGACTCAGCAGAAGTCAATCAAAATGGTCTCAAGTCCAGCTTCCTCTCCACTGAAGTTTAGTCCAGCATGTTCGCTCACAACTTTTTGTCCTCAGCATTGCGAACTTGAGATGCCATGTGGTCCAGGGGTGACGAACACACTAACATGACAGAAGACTATACTTTTCACTGTAAGAACACTATCCCTTGCTTCAATTGGCTGACAAGCGTTTGCGTTGTCAAATCCAACACAGCCGGCCCAGTCTGCAGCACGGATATGACATTATCCCAGGGGATGGCAGCAACATTACTTGCTTTTGTCCCTCCCCTTCGCTCTTAATGGTCCTTTTCCTCAGCCAATCAGGGCCCCTAGATACAGCCTCCGTTGGCAACAGGGAGGAAGGGTTATGCAAGGACTGCATGATTTACCTTATACAGTTCCAATTGTCGAACGCATTCCAGCGTCGGGGCTCGGTTCCAATTTGTGCTTATGGAGTTTATATTTCGCTGACAGTCATTTTCTCATAGTTACAGTGACATTGATACAATCATTAAGAACAACAGGCCAATATACAAAATATGACATTCATTTGGATTTTTGGATTTAGTCAAATGTGACCTAGGGGTGTCAGTGGTCCTATATTATATTAGATTTAAAATAATATCTCACCTGGAGGTTTCCGATCATGGATTTGACACCAAAAGGATCCAATAACCTAGAGGGGGAGGGGGAAATGCATTTATTATTAATTCAATGTAACGACTTAAAGCACATTTCAGCAACATATAGAGTGTTTCATTAATAAGTACATCATAAAAAAAACAAGTTGCAGACATGTTTTACTAGTCAAGAGATGGTGGCCGTAATAATTGATAATAGAACAGGCCGCAGGTGTTGCAAAGCTCCTGACAGTTTGACGTTTTACAAGTAGGGTATTCCACAATGGCTAAAAACCAGCCAAAAATGGTAGGCTAGTCTTCACAAATGAGATTTACTATCATTACTTAGGCTTCTATGCTTCAAGATACATCTTGAAATGTCCAGATAATTGTTTCACAATTTTCTAGAACATCCACCACACACAGAGACAAACTCGCACAACAGGCTTCACACAGAGGATGACGACAAAATTAAGCATTTGAAAGTACATTTTCGGCACAGAACTGATCAGTTTGTGCAGAAGGCTCCACAGGACAAATACAGAGATAAAACATAAAAAGAATGAATTCCAAGCTAAAGGCACGGACAAACTACAGTGTGAATAATGGAAGATGATTAGCCATCTGCCTCGCCTGAACACTCCAAATATGAGCAGAAACTACAGACAGCAGTCAGAGAAACTGTAAAATACTATAAAAAGAAAAACTAACTAATACTATACAAAAATATTAAAACTATTTGGTCATAGCAACCTACATATGGAGCAATAGGCCTTTAGCCTAGTTACGATACACCATTCTAGTTGACGTAGTGAAACCGTTACCTAGCATTGCGGTCTGATCCCTAGTGATATTTTACTTTCCATAGGGACAGGTTACGCATGTCACTGAATGACATTATCACTCATCAAAATGCAGTGGTTTCCAAATAACGAACACATCTGCGAAACAACAAAATAACCATGATATTGTTGAGGTGAGGAGTAGGTTATTTTTTCTAAATGTTTCTCAGAAATTGGCAGATACTGCTATCCGAACCAATTGATTTTCACCCAGCATATTAAAATGAGCTAGGTCATCAGGTGCTTTAGTTTGGCCCTGTAAACTCAATAAATTCCAGGCCCAATAAACTGCATTATTGTATCAGTTCCAGGTACAACAGTCTACTGCATTTTTGCTGCATTGCTGCCTCGACAGACTGCAGTAGACTGCTTACAGCTATATAAATAGGCCACGTGGCTGGTGGCCCCACCCCATGTGCCTTTGACTTCAATGTGCAGCCTGGTATCACATGACAAACAGTCACATAAATTTTACAACATCCGTTAAGCAACCTACACACAGAGAGAGCGCGTCCTTTACACAGACTGTGCAAACTAAGTTACAGCTCTAGTCAGACAAAGCTGCAGGCTACGCTAGCCTACATACCAATGACACTCTGTTACAACTAAGCACACAGCTACCCCTCATATCAATACAGATAAGGGGGGTTTGAGTTCTATTTTGAGTTTGATCATTTATCAAACATTTTTATTATGTCCTTCGACTTAAAAAATGGCCTGAGAATGGATGATGAAAAATACATTCCTTAATATTTGCCTCATTCATTTACTATATCAACTATTATCATATGATTCTCTCACCCCTGATGAGTTTCCTTGATATAAAACTAATAAGGTGAAATCACATTCTATTATGTTACAACGACTCACATTCCAATGTTATTGCACACTGTGCGCAGTCTTCCCCTCCCCCACTCTTTCATTACCCGCGTTCTGGATTCACTGCAGAAAAAACAAAATGGCCACCAGCTCTCATGTGTGCGCAGCCAGCCAAGCTGAGCCCTGCTAACTGAACACGCATCCAATCCACTGTAGTACAATAGTGTATCAAGTCACATTCATGTCAATAAGTTTTTTGCACCATATGCCAAATTTTGCATAGGTTTCGTAAGTCATTTGTATAAAAGGTTCGTTTAAGTTTGGGAAAAAAAGAAAGTCAAAAAAATATGTAGTTATGATGTACTTCCTCATCCATCCCACATCATTGTGTTAATTTATGCTGATCAATTTTGTTACAATGTATTTAGTTTGGGTATATTTTCTCCTGAAGGTCCATGATGCGGTTCAAGCTAGTCCTCCGCTGTACTATATACTACAGTATTTACTGATTGATGTGGGCCATAGATGATTGGTATCTGGTCTGCAAGAGCTGTAAACGGTCCACTGTATACCTCCAAAATGGAGGGGAAAAAAAGATTCCTCATCACCATCTTGTCCTTGCTTCTATTCCTTTGGTAATATTTGTCTCCTCTGACCAACACTACTGATTTAATAGGTTAGTAGTACTTGACTAGTACTGTGTTTGGTTCATAGCGCACAACAATTCCAGACGGTTATGTGGCCACACAGCAGCACAATTCACAAATGTATGGGCACATCCGTGATTGCAGCACCTTATAAATACACTGGCCAAAATTATGTGGACACCTGCTTGTCAAACATCTCATTCCAAAATTATGTGCATTCATATGAAGTTGGTCCCCCCTTTGCTGCCAAACCAGCCTACACTCTTCTGGGAAGGCTTTTCACTAGATGTTGGAACATTGCTGCGGGGACTTGCTTCCATTCAGCCACAAGCCACAAAAGCATTAGTGAGGTCGGACACTGATGTTGGGCGATTAGACCTGGCTCGCAGTTGGCGTTCCAATTCAACCCAAGGTGTTTTATGGGGTTGAGGTCAGGGCTCTGTGCAGGCCAGTCAAGTTCTTCCACACCAATCTCTACAAACCATTTCTGTATGAACCTCGCATTGTACACAGAGGTATTGCCATGCTGAAACAGCAAAGGGCCTTCCACAAACTGTTGCCAAAGTTGGAAGCACAGAATCATCTGGAATGCAATTGTACGCTGTAGCGTTAAGATTTCCCTTCACTGGAACTAAAGGGCCTAGCCCGATTCATGAAAAACAGCCCCAGACCATTATTCCTCCACCAAACTTGAGTTGGAACTTTGCATTCAGGCAGGTAGCGTTCTCCTGGCATCAACCAAGCCCAGATTCGTCCATCGGACTGCCAGAAAGTGAAATGTGATTTGTCACTCCAGAGAACGTGTTTTCACTGCTCCAGAGTCCAATGGTGGCGAGCTTTACACCACTACAGCCGATGCTTGGCATTGCGCATGGTGATCTTAGGCTGGTGTGCGCGGATGCTCGGCCATGGAAAGCCATTTCATGCCGCTCCCGACGAACAGTTCTTGTGCTGAAGTTGCTTCCATAGGCAGTTTGAAACTCGGTAGTGAGTGTTGCAACGGAGGACAGACAGTTTTTACACGCTACATGTTTCAGCACTCGGCAGTCACGTTCTGTGAACTTGTGTGGCCTATCACTTCACGGCTGGGGCTGCTCCTTGACATTTCCACTTCACAATAACAGCTCTTACTGTTGACTGGGGCAGCTCTAGCAGGGCAAACATTTTACCAACTGATTTGTTGGAAAGGTGGCATCCTATGACCGTGCCAAATTGAAAGTCACAGAGCTTCAGTAAGGCCCTTCTAATGTCAATGTTTGTCTATGGAGATTGCATGGCTGCGTGCTCGATTTTATACACCTATCAGCAACAGGTGTAACTGAGAAGTCCATGCAACATCTCAAAATTACTTTTAAAAAGTATGCGGGTAGGCAATTCCTATCATTTGTCAATGTAAAATACTGCTGATCTTACAACCTTAAGCATAGGGCAATACGAACACAAATTAAATACGAACACAACTTAAATAAACTCTTGCTACACAGCAGTGAGAGGATATGGTCAAACCAAAAAGTTAGCAGAGACGGGCTGGGCTTCAAGCCTAGTCCAAGATACAGTTTTATTTAGTAAATGTTTTCTCCTGTTAAATCAGAGGCTTTTAATCCAAGTACAGGGTGCTCATATGTTCTGTTGCTATGCCTATGTGAGCTGTATCCTCAGGCTACCGGCATACATTTCAGGAACTCCATTCAGATGACTATTTCAGTGTTAATTCCCTTTGATTTCAGATCTCTCAAGACACAGGAAAATGGAGGCTATCGCTCGCAGCAATGTTGAGTAAATATTTTAAGTTGAATTTTACATTCAAGACTGATTTAAGTGACCTAGGTGGTCTGCAGAAATCTTCAAGAATTCCTCCACTTACTTTTCACTGCCTCAACAAAGACTAATGACAGCCTCAGAATAATGAGACGTTTGTTAACTGGATTCAATCCAAGATGATCTGTACCTTTCATACCCCAGGAGTGTTTTCAATCAGTAGCAAGGCGGGAGGAGTCATGCAACATGAGTTTTGATTAGCATTGCTATCCCAGTGTTGATCAGACCCAGTTTGGATATTTGTCACATTTACAGTTTTATTTTGTAAGATCCCAAAAGAACTCCATTTGCCAGGAAAACAATAGGAGAACATTTTGGTAGATATGAAGATATCACCTTCCTGTTTAAGCTCCTGTTCTTGTTCCAGTGCCAATGATTATTCAATACAGTTCACTTGTCAGACAAAAGTTTTTTACATATTCAAACATAATGCTTAAGGCTTCCAGCATTCTCTCCAAACTGTTCTGACCCTTTCACTTCCTCTCACAAATAGCAGGGCATGAAAATCTAAATGCCAAAAATGCTACTTTACGAATACAGAAAATATATACAAATATTTCACCTAATACAAAACAAACAGCCCCATTGCACAATATATTATTTAAAAATAACACACACAAAAACGTATATTATCTACGTTTCGGAATCGTGGTTACTGTAGCACTCTTTAACAAAAAAAAAGAAATTTCAACAGTAGCCAAGTTAAATACTGAAATGTAGTCCAAGATACTAGTCAGAATAGAGCAACATGGGTATAGGTGTACAAGATTCTTTAAAATCTGAAATTCAAGTAAACCTTGAACAGGAGAAGTCTGGAGAAGTAGGCCTTCCGTTGGACAGAGGTCTTGCGCGCGATTTGTTCGGCTGTGTTGATTGAGGGAACTAGCAACAGCAGAGGGAGGAAGAAAAAGAGCGGGAGGGTGAGGGGGACTAAGGTTGGACTGTTCCATCTGTTTCAGCATAGAATGTTATTGTGCAAGGCTGTGCGCACAGTGAAACCTTCATAGTCTCAGCATCATGGCTCAACACAGAAAAAACTGACCCAGCACAGGCTGACAAACAACACAATGTAACACCTTCAGAACAAAATTCTCCCCTTTAGGATTTCCATCAGTGGCCATACTAAAACCTATTAAAACAAATGCAAATTATACATTTTTAGTAACTTTGGCAGAAGCATGCAGCACAAAGACTGCTTTTTTGCCAGCAAAAAAACTCAGGCTAGAAGCGCAGTCAGTACTAGAGTGCACAGCCTGACACACTTAGTACCACCCCTCCCCCACACTAGCACAGTTTAACGCTGCATGGAAAATTACAGCCTAGCTAGGACTAAACCACTCTGAAAGAAGTAGGGGGAAATATTTGTTTCTAACTAGAGAGGGTGGTAGAGAGAGAACCGTTTAATTAACCACCAGAAATCTAGTCTACTTCTGTCGTAAAATAAGAACGCAGGTGAAAATAAGGACCTTTCACTGTAATGCTTTTTAAAAAGCCTGAGAGAGTATATAACCTTAGACACCATAGTCAAATGTATCAATGTTTACGAGTTGTACAATTTGACAAATATCAATCAATACAGGGATCAATCATGTTCCTTGTACCTGAACACCAGTATGGAATATTAGGGACTGAGCACACTATACACTGCCTTCGGAAAGTATTCAGACCCCTTGACTTGTTCCACATTACATTCCCAGCAATCTACAAACAATACCCCATAATGACAAAGCAAAAACAGGTTTAGACTTTTTGCATACAGAAATAGTTTATTTACATAAGTATTCAGAGCATTTGCTATGAGACTCAAAATTTATCTCTGGTGCATCCTGTTTTCAGTGATCATCCTTGAGTTGTTTCTACAACTTGAATGGAGTCCACCTGTGGTAAATTCAATTGATTGGACATGATTTGGAAAGGCATATACCCGTCTTTATAAGGTCCCACAGTTGGCAGCGCATGTTAGAGTAAAAACCAAGCCATGAGGTCGAAGGAATTGTCTGTAGAGAGCTGAAACAGGATTGTGTCGAGGCACAGATCTGGGGAAGGAAACTAAAACATTTCTGCAGCATTGAAGGTACAAGAACAAAGTTGCCTCCATCATTCTTAAATGGAAGAAGTTGGAACCACCAAGACTCTTCAAAGAGATGGACACCCGGGCAAACTGAGCAATTGGGGGAGAAAGGCCTTGGTCAGGGAGGTGACCAAGAACCCAATGGTGACTCTGACAGAGCTCCAGATTCCTCTGTGGAGATGGTTGTCCTTTTGGAAGGTTCTCCCATCTCTGCAGCACTCCACCAATCAGGACTTTATTGTAGAGTGGCCAGATGGAAGCCACTCCACAGTAAAAGGCACATAACAGCCCGCTTGTAGTTTGCCAAAAGCAAACTAAAGGACTCACAGACCATGAGAAACAAGATTCCCTGGTAGGATGAAACCAAGATTGAATTATTTGGCCTGAATGCAAACCGTCACATCTGAAGGAAACCTGGCACCATCCCTACGGTGAAGCATGGTGGTAGCAGCATCATGCTGTGGCGATGTTTTTCAGCAGCAGGGACTGGGAGAGTAGTCAGCATCAAGGGAAAGATGAATGGAGCAAAGTACAGAGAGATCCTTGATGAAAACTTGCACCAGAGTGCTCAGGACCTCAGACTGGGTGCGAAGGTTTACCTTCCAACAGGACAACGACCCTAAGCACACAGCCAAGACAATGCAGGAGTGGCTTCGGGACAAGTCTCTGAATGTCCTTGAGTGGCCCAGCCAGAGCCCGGACCTGAACCCGATCGATCGAACATCTCTGGAGAGACCTGAAAATAGCTGTGCAGCGACGCTCCCCATCCAACCTGACAGAGCTTGAGAGGTTCTGCAGAGAAGAATGGGAGAAACTCCCCAAATACAGTTGTGTCAAGCTCATAGCGTCATACCCAATAAGACTCGAGGCTGTAGTTGCTACCAAATGTGCTTCAACAAAGTACAGAGTAAAGGCTCAGAATACTTATGCACATGTGTGAAAAAAAAATCGAAGAACCTGTTTTTGCTTTGTCATTATGGGGTATTGTGTGTGATTCATGAAGAGAAAAAACAATTTAATCCATTTTAGAATAAGGCTGTAACCTAAATACTTTCCGAAGGCACCGTAGATAGAAAATATACAAAGATAACAGAGGTAAAACACACCATTACTGAGAAGAAAGTGTGATAAAATTGTTTAGAAATAAAGATTTTACATAACAGACAGACCTATAATCACTAACGGCAATAGCAATACAATGATAAAGCGAACATGCACAGAAAAAGACGGTTGTTGATTGTTTTTTACTCATTGTTGAGAGTCAGGACTAAACTGTTTTATGTGCTTAGATTACATGTTCTTGGATTACATGACAAACCCAAAAATAGATTGTTTAAAAATGCTGCTGATATTACAGTTATTCAGTAAAACACTAGCCAGTTAATAGCTCACTGCGTAGTATGCCCATCCCCCACTCTTTCATAGACAGCGTGAGGACTGCCAGCAGAAACTCAAAATGTCCGCCAGTGCTGCTGCTGTGTGCAGCCAGGCTTAGCACTTGGCAGCTGTTGGCTGAAACATTCACTTGTGCAGGAGGACGAGAGTTTAAACTCCTCCCATTTTACTCTAAACATAATAATACACTGAACAAAACCAAGCAAAAACGTCAAAGATTTTACTGAGTTACAGTTCATATAAGGAAATGAGTCAATTTAAATAAATAAATTGGGCCCTAATCTATGGATTTCACATGACAGGGAATACGGATATGCATCTGAAACCTTTAAAAAAAGAGGTAGGGGCATAGATCAGAAAACCAGTCCGTATCTGGTGTGACCACCATTTGCCTCATGCAGTGCAACATCTTCTTCGCATAGAGGTTATCAGGCTGTTGATTGTGGCCTGTGGGATCTGGATCACGCGGTCGTACATGATCTGTACACAAATTGTGTACAGATCCTTGCAACAAAGGGCCATGCATTATCATGCTGAAACAAGACGTGATGCCGGCAGATCTTCATGCATTCAAATCGCAAACGATAAAATGCAATTGTGTTCATAGCTTATGCCTGCTCATAACATAACCCCAACGCCACCATGGGGTACTCTGTTCATAACATTGACATCAGCAAACCACTCGCCCACACATACACGCTACACTGTCTGCAATCTGTCCGGTGTAGTTGACATCGGGATTCATCTGTGAAGAGCACACTTCTGCAGCGTACCAGTGGTCATCGAAGGGAGGCTATTCCCACTGAAATCGGTTATGACGCAAAACTGCAGTCAGGTCAAGACCCTGGTAAGGACAACGAGCACGCAGATGATTTTTCCGAGACAGTTTGTGCAGAAATTCTTTGGTTGTGCAAACCCACAGTTTCATCAGCTGTCCGGGTGGCTGGTCTCATCAAGGATCCCACAGGTGAAGAAGCCGGATGTGGAGGTCCTAGGCTGGCGTGGTTACACGTGGACTGTGGATGTGATGCCGGTTGGACATACTACAACTCTAAAACAACGTTGGAAACGGCTTATGGTAAAAAATATATATATATTAAATTCTCTGGCAACAGCTCTGGTGGACATTCCAGCAGTCAGCATGCCAACTGCACAGTCCCTCAAAACTTGACACATGACATTGGTGACAAAAATGCACATTTTAGTGGCCTGTTAATGATCATGCTGTTTATTCAGCTTCTTGATATGCCACACCTGTCAGGTGGATGGATTATCTTGGCAAAGGAGAAATGCTCACTAACAGGTATGTAAACAAATTTGTGCACAAAATTAGAGAAATAAGCTTTTTGTGCATATGGAAAATGTCTGGGATCTATTATTTCAGCCTAGGTAAGATGTGACCAACACCTTACATGTTGTGTTCATATTTTTCTTTTTGTGTTCATATTTTTCTTTAGTATACATACAACGGGGATTGTAGAGAAATATTGCAATTTGTAACATTATTTGTCTCATGTATTGAGTCCTGAAAAAGATCGCTGACTCTGATGGAAATACTGATTTGACCAAAATGTCATCCGAATGGATGATGACAAATAATGTTCAGTCACATTTTTCCTCATAACTTTACAATAAAAACTATTAACATGTTATTTTCTAATATTAGTTTCCTTGTTAAAAAACAAACAAAAAAAGGTGAAATCATATCCTGTTATGTTGCAACAGTGCTGTTAACATTCCAATGTTATTGCACAGTGCTCGTAGTCCTCCCCTCCCCCACTCTTTCACTACCCGCGTTCTGGATTCACTGCAGAAAAAACAAAATGGCCACCATCTCTGCTGTGTGCACAGCCAGGCTGAGCCCTCACAGGCTACTACCTGAACACATATTCAATCCACTGAATCACCTCCATGTTAATAAAGTATTTGCTCTGTATGCCAATTTTGCAGTCTGTTTCATTTGTTTTTTTATTTGTATAAAAAGTTAGTTTACGTTTGCTTTTTACTAGATGTATATTTTTTCAAAGTAGTTATGATGTACTTCCTCCTCCATCCCACACCATTTTCTGTTAGGTTATGCTGATCAATTAGGTTAAATGTATTTCATTTGGGTATATTTTCTCCTGAAGGTCCATGATGCGGTTCAAGCTAGTCCTCCGCTGTACTATATACTGCAGCAATTACAGATTGATGTGGGCCATAGATGATTGGTTTCTGGTCTGCAATAGCTGTAAACGGTCCACTGTATACCTCCAAACTGGAGGGGAAAAAAGATTCCTCATCACCATCTTGTTCTTGCTTCTATTCCTTTGGTAATGTTTGTCTCCTCTGACCAACACTAGTGATTTACTAGGCTAGTAGTACTTGACTAGTACTGTGTTCTGTTCATAGCTCATAACAATTCTAGAGGGGTATGTGGCCAAACAGCAGCACAACAATTCAGATGTGTAAAATCAGGGAAAGGCTTGACAATTTATTGGCAGATCTCTGATTGCAGCGCATTATAAATATCTTTCCAGTGATCTGCCCATTCCTGAATTCATTCGTATGACAACACAGGCACCGGCTAACATCTCAAAATTACTTTTTAAAACTATTTGGTTATTCAGAAAGGCAATTTTTCTCATTTGTCATTGTAAAACACTGCTGATCTTTAAAATCATTAGCATCGGGCAATACGAAGAAAAAGAAACCTGTCTTGCAGGTTTGGTTCAACCAAAAGGTTAGCAGAGTTGGGATGGGCTCCAAGCCGTAGTCCATGCTACATTATATTTAGTGAATGTTTTTTCCTGTTAAATGAGTGCCCTCATATTCTGTTGCTAGGCCTATGTGAGCTGCATCCTCAGGCTGATGGCATACATTTCAGAAACTCCTTTCAGATTATAATTTCTGTGAAAATTCCCTCCGCTTTGAGATCATTCCCAATACACAGGCAAAGGTAGGAGATCAGTCTCAGCAATGTTGATGAAACATTGTATGTTAAATTCCACAACTGATTTGGCTGAGGTAGGTGGTCTGCAGAAATCTTCAAGAATTCCTGCTCTTACTTCACTGCCTCGACAAGAACAAATTACTGTTGACAGCTCTGAATAATGAACCGTTTGTTAATTGGACTTGATGCAAGCTCATTTCTACCTTTAAAACCTTAGGTGTGTTTTTCAATTAGTGGCAAGGCGGGAGGAACCACGCAACACGAGCTTTGATCAGTGTTCATATCCCAGTGTTGATCAGAGACCGTTTGTGGTTTTGTAGCATTAATTTTTTTCCCTCCATAGAACTCCATTGGCCAGGAAACCAATAGGAGAAAATATTGGTAGATATAGAGATATCACCTTCCTATTAAAGCTCCTGTTCTTGTTCCGGTGCCAATGATGATTCAAGACCTTTTTCAATTGTCAGACAAAGATTTTTACACATTAAGACTGGTTGAAAATCATTGCCCCCAACTGTTTTGACCCTCTCATTGTCCACAAATAGCAGGGCATGGACAATCTAAATGTCAAAGCTGCTACTTTTTTACTAGAGAAAATAAATACAAATACTTTTTCCTAATACAAAACATAAATACAGCGCTATTGTAAAAAATATTAGAAAAAAAAAATAACACTTCATAAAAAACATCTATGTTTTGGAATTGGGGTTAGCACAGCACTCCTTCACGGAACAAAAAATATAACAATATCCAAGTTCAATACTAAAATGTCGCCCATGATACTAGTCAAAATAGAGCAACACCATTATAGGTGTACAACATTCTTCAAAAAAAGTTCAAGTAAACCTTGAACAGGAGTAGTCTGGAGAAGGCCTTCCGTTGGACAGAAATCGTACACATGATTCATTTGGCTGTGTTGATTGTACTAGCAACAGCAGAGGGAGGAAGAAAAAAAGCAGGAGGGTGAGGGGGGCTAAGGTTGGACTGTTCCATCTGTTTCAGCATAGTGTCTTTGTGCAAAGTTGTGCACACAGTGAAACTGCCATAGTCTCAGCCTAATGGCTCAACACAGCCAGCACAGGCAACACTGACCCAGCACAGGCTGACAAACTGCACAATGTAACACCCTCAGAACAAAACATATGGAAACAACAGGATTTTCTCCCTTTGGGATTTACCTCAGGGTAGCCATAATAAAAGCTACAACAATAAATGTTTTTAGTAAATTTAGCAGAAGCATGCAGCACAGACATCATTTTGCCTGCAAAAAATAAACAATGCTAGCAACACAGTCAGTACTAAAGTGCACAGCCTGACACACTTAGTACCACCCCTCCCCCACCCTAGCAGTCTGCAGCTGCATGGAAAACTACAGCCTAGCTAGGACTAAACCATTCAGGTAGAAGTAGGGGGGGGGGGTGTTTTTTTTTCTAACTGGAGAGGGAGGTCGAGAGAACCGTTTAATTAACCACCAGAAATCTAGACTACTTCTGTCCTAAAAAAAGAACGCAAATGAAAAAAAATAACCTTTGGTATAATGTAAAAAAAATAAAAAATAAAAGCCTGAGCGAGTATATAATCTTAGACACCATAGTTAACTGTATCAATGTTTACGAGTTGTAAAACCTGACAAATATCAATCAATACAGGGATCAATCATGTTCCTTGTACATGAACACCATTATAGAATATAGATAAAAAAGGTACACAAGTAACACAGGTGTAACACAATTTCTGAGAAGTGTGATAATGGTTTAGAAATAAGTATTTGTATTAATTAAAAAGGCTGATAATCACTAATGGCAATAGCAATACAATGATAAAGCGAACATGCATAAAAAAAGATAGTAGTTGATAGTTTAGTCCTTCTTGAGAGTCAGGACTATGTTTTCTGTTTCCTGCATAGTTCTTGGATTACAAGGTGAAACCAAAAATAGATAATTTAAAAATGCTGCTGATATTACAGTTATTCAGTACAACTAACACGAGCCAGCTAATAGCTCACTGCGTAGTATGCCCATCCCCCACCCCCTTCCTCTTTCATAGACTGCCTGAGGACTGCCAGCAGAAACTCAAAATGTCCACCAGTGCTGCTGCTGTGTGCAGCCAGGCTTAGTACTTGGCAGCTGTTGGCTGAAACATTCACTTGTGCAGGAGGACTAGAGAGATTAAACTCCTCCTACTTTTAGGTATCATTTTACACTTCACATAATTATTCACTTAACAAAAACAAGCAAAAATGTCAAAGATTTTACTGAGTTACAGTTCATATAAGGAAATTAATCTTAAAATTAGTCTTCATCTATGGATTTTACATGACTGGGAATACAGATATGCATTTGTTGGTCACATATTTCTTTAAAAAAAAGAGGTAGGGGCATTGATCAGAAAACTAGTCAGTATCTGGTGTGAACACCAATTAGCCTTATGCAGCGCAACACATCTCCTTCGCATAGAGGTTATCAGGCTGTTGATTGTGGCCTGTGGAATGTTGTCCCACTCCTTTTCAATGGCTGTGTGAAGTTGATGGATATCGGAGGGATCTGGACCACGCTGTCATACACATTGATCCAGAGCATCCCAAACATGCTCAATTGGTGACATGTCTTGTGAATATGCAGGCCATGGAAGGACTGGGACATTTTCAGCTTCCAGAAATTGTGTACAGATCTTTGAGACATGGGGCTGTGCCTTATCATGCTGAAACATGTGGTGATGGCGGCAGATCTTTGTGCATTCAAATCGCAAATTATAAAATGCAATTGTGTTCATTGTGTGCAGCTTATGCCTGCCCATACCATAACCCCAATGGCACCCTGGGGCACTCTGTTCACAACGTTGACATCAGCAAACCACGTCATACACTCTACGCTCTCTGCCATTTATCCGGTACAGCTGAAATCGGGATTCATCCGTGAAGAGCACACTTCTGCAGCATGCCAGTGGCCATCGAATGGAGCCTTTTCCCACTGAAATCAGTTATGACGCAAAACTGCAGTCAGGTCAAGACCCAGGTGATGACAACGAGCACGCAGATGAGCTTCCCGAGACTGTTTCTGGCAGTGTGTGCAGACATTCTTTGGTTGTGCAAACACATAGTTTCATCAGGTGTCCAGGTGGCTGGTCTCATCGACACCCCACAGGTGAAGAAGTCGGATGTGGAGGTCCTGGGCTGGCATGGTTAAAAGTGGTCTGTGGTTGTGAGGCCAGTTGGATGTACTGCCAAATTCTCTAAAACGATGCTGGAGCGGCTTATGGTAAAGAAATTAACATGACATTTTCTGGCAACAGCTCTGTTGGACATTCCTGCAGTCAGCGTGCCAATTGCACACTCTCTCAAAACTTGAGACATGTGGCATTGTGTGGTGTGTCAAAAATGCACATTTTAGAGTGGTATTTTATTGTCCCCAGCAGAAGGTGCACCTGTGTAATGATCATGATGTTTAATCAGCTTCTTGATATGCCACACCTGTCAGGTGGATGGATTATCTTGACAAAGGAGAAATGCTCACTAACAGGGATGTAAACTAATTGGTCAACAAGATAAGAAAAATAAGCTTTTAGTGCATATGGAACATTTCTAGGATCTTTTATTTCAGCTCATGAAAAATGGGACCAACACTTCATATGTTGCATTCATATTTTTGATCCTACCGAAAGATTGAGAATAACATTATTTGTCTCTTGTATGGACTATTGCTAACAAAGGAACCAAAAGATTGCAATACTGATTTTACCCAAATGTCTTCGAATGGATGATGAAAAATAGTTTAGTCACCTTTTCCCTAGACTTTACAATAAGAATTATAAACATTATTTTCTAATCTCTGATGAGTTTCCTTGATATAAAACAAATGAGGTGAAATCACATCCTATTATGTTACAATGGCGCTGTTCACATTCCAATGTTACTGCACAGTGCGCGTCGTTTCCCCTCCCCACTCCTCTTTCATTACCCGCGTTCTGGATTCACTGCAGAAAAAAACAAAATGTCCGCCAGTTCTGCTGTGTGCACTGCCAGGCTGAGCCCTCACACGCTACTAACTGAACACATATCCAATCCACTGTAGTACAACAGTGCATCAATTTACATCACCTTAATGTTAAATTATTTGCTCTGTATGCTAATTTCACATAGATGGTTTCGTTCGTTTTAACTGTATAAAAAAGTAGGTTAAGTTTGCTTTTTACAAATTGTATATTTTTTCTAAAGTAGTTATTATGTACTTCCTCATCCATCCCACACCATTTTCTGTTTGGTTATGCTGATCGATTAGGTTAAATGTATTTCGTTTGGGTAAATTTTCCTCCTGAAGCTCCCATGATGCGGTTCAAGCTAGTCCTCCGCTGTACTATATACTACGGTATTTACTGATTGATGTGGGCCATAGATGATTGGTTTCTGGTCTGCAATAGGTGTCAACTGTCCACTGTAGGAAAAAAAGACTCCTCATCACCATCTTGTCCTTGCTTCTATTCCTTTGGTAATGTTCGTCTCCTCTGACCAACACTAGTGATTTACTAGGCTAGTAGTACTTGACTAGTACAGTGTTCTGTTCAAAGCTCACAACAATTCCAGAGGGATATGTGGCTACACAGCAGCACAATTCACAGGTGTGTAAAATCAGGGAAAGGCTTGAAAATTCATGGGCACATCTGTGATTGCAGCGCATTATAAATATCTTTCCAGCGATCTGCCCATTCCTGATTTCATCCGTATGAAAGCACAGGCACTGGCAAACAACTGAAAATTACTTTTAAAAACTATGCAGGTATACAGGAAGGCAAGTCCTCTCATTTGTCATTGTAAAAATAGTGCTGATCTTTCAATCAATAGCATTAGCACAGGGCAATACGATGTAAAAAGTGAATAAATACAACTCGCCTGTCTTGCTACACAGCAGTGAGAGGATATGGTCAAACCAAAAAGTTAGCAGAGGCGGGCTGGGCTTCAAGCCTAGTCCAAGATAGTTTTATTTAGTGAATATTCTCTCCTGTTAAATAAGGCCCTGATCCAAGTGCAGAGTACTCTAATGTTCTGTTGCTAGACCAATGTGAGCTGTATCCTCAGGCCGATGGCAA
Source organism: Oncorhynchus masou masou (assembly GCF_036934945.1). Lineage (NCBI taxonomy): Eukaryota > Metazoa > Chordata > Actinopteri > Salmoniformes > Salmonidae > Oncorhynchus > Oncorhynchus masou. Next base: position 16,715,459 of record NC_088215.1, read on the forward strand.
ACATTTCAGGAACTCCTTTCAGATGACAATTTCTGTGAAAATTCCCTCCCCTTTTAGATCTCTCCCAATGCACAAGGTAGACGATCAGTCTCAGCAATGTTGAGTAAACATTGTACGTTGAATTTTACATTCACAACTGATTTGGCTGAGGTAGGTGGTCTGCAGAAATCTTCAAGAATTTCTCCACTGCCTCGACAAGGACAAATGACTTGACAGCCTCTGAATAATTAGACTTTTGTTAATTGGACTCGATCCAAGATGATCTCTACCTTTCAAACCTCAGGTGTGTTTTTCAATTAGTGGCAAGGTGGGAGGAGCCACGCAACATGAGCTTTGATCAGTGTTCATATCCCAGTATTGATCAGAGACAGTTTGTGGTTTTATCGCCTTTTACAGTTCATTTTCTAAGATCCTCTTTTGACTTAATTAGCCGGTTAACTAAGAGGAGAAAATATTGGTAGATATGAAGGGATCACTTTCCTGTTCAAGCTTGTGTTCTTGTTCTGGTGCCAATGATGATTCAATATCTTTTTCACTTGTCACACTTGTACCCCCCCCCCCCCCAAATACAAAAGTTCCTAAGACAAAACACACAATGACCAAATACAACGCCATTAGTGTTACATAAATAACAAACAAAAAAACGCATTATCTACGTTTTGGAAGCATTGTTAGCGTAGCACCCTTTTAGCGAACAAACAAAAAAATAGAGTGTAGATACTGGTCAGAATAGAGCAACTTCGGTATAGCTGTTTAAAAATATATAAGAAATTTAAGTAAACCTTGAAAAGGAGTAGTCTGGAGAAGTAGGCCTTCCGTTGGACAGAGGTCGTACGCGTGATTAGTTTAGCTGTGTTGAGGGAACTAGCAACAGCAGAGGAAGTAAGAAAAAAAAGCGGGAGGGTGGTGGGGGGCCTGAGGTCAGACTGTGCCATCTGTTTCAGCATAGTGTGTTCTTTTGCAAGGTTGTGCACACGGGCGCACAGTGAAACCATCACAATCTCATCGCTAAACACGGCCAGCACAGGCAACACTGACTCAGCACAGGCTGACTAACTGCACAATGTAACACCCTCAGAACAAAAAGGTTGTGAACAAAATTATTTTTTGCCTTTAGAATGTACCTCACAATGGCCATCTTAAAAGTTACTACAACAAATGCAAAATATACTACTTATTTAGTAACTTGGCAGAAGCATGCAGCCCAGACTTCTTTTTGCCCGCAAAAAAAGACAGGCTAACAGCACAGTCAGTGCTAAAGTGCACAGCCTGACACACTTAGCGGCCACCCCTCCCCCACCCACCCTAGCAGTCTGCAGCATTTAACGGCCTAGCTAGGACTAAACCATTCTGACAGAGGTAGGGGGAGGATATTTTTTTTTACAACTAGAGAGGGAGCTGGAGAGATAAAAACCATTTAATTAAAACACCAGAAATCTAGACTACTTCTGTCTTAAAATGAGAACGCTAATGAAAATAAGGACCTTTAACTGTTGTGTTTTTAAAAAAGCCTGAGAGAGTATATAACCTTAGACACCTTAGTCAAATGTATCAATGTTTACGAGTTGTACAATTGGACAGATATCAATCAACACAGGGATCAATTATTCTCCATGTGCCTTTACACCAGCTGGGCTTGAAATTAACTTTTTTTTGGCCATTTTTTACATGTCCAAAAGCTCAAACACTTTTTCCAAAAAAAAGGTCTGTGACAATTTTCACATCATTGTATGACGCAAGGAACCACTTTGGAAAATAAAATGCATTTCTATATTTTTTACCATAGAGAATCAGACAAAAATGTTGGCCACACTCAGCCTAATGGCTTCTTTGGACGTTCAAGCCTGTCTCAAAATACAACACTACCGCTTCAAGGCTCTTCTGGTGGATGGTTGGCCATTTTCGGTAGCCAATAAAATATTGCACCATTACAATTACAACCAAATACTTTTTATGTCTTTAGAAAATAATTGCCTACAGGGCTCGTCCTGTCGTCCCTGGGACGATAAACAATACATCTACGGTTTAAAAACAGACCCGGGGAGAATTCTGGGATGACAGATCCAAAATTCATTCAACCACTGTAGATTAAAAAATGTAAAACAATAATGAGGCTGATGCAACAGATCAGGCCATTTAGCATAAAATGTTGCTAAAGTTTAAAAAAAAATCTTATTATAAGCTCAACAATGGCGCACATGGCTGTTGGATATGCGCAAATGTTCTAAAATGCAATTAGCAGGAAAATACCATGTGGTTTTATGTGACAGAGAAGAAAATATCCGTTAGAAATTAAGAAAGAGGGGAGATCTAAAGATGCATCAACTAGCATTGGTTACTAATATGACACATAAAACTTCCAAGTTTTAGACAATTACATTTATGGTTAAATAGTTTCAAAATGCTTCTGCTCAGATTCAAGGTGTGTGATCTGGCAACAGGCACGGTCCTTCACTCTCCAGTAGTGACCATTTAGTCTGAACAAACCCTGCCTCGTGTAGCCTATGTCAACAGAATCAAGCCTTTAGATGTTAATGTTAGGCAAAATTATCTTTCAAAATATTTGTCAAACATGACGGCCGCTTAGCCTATATTTATGCAATTAAAAGTCTCATTAAAACTTTGCTAAATTTTCTGGCGTCTCCCTCATGTCAGCATAGGTTTGGACATGATGTGCATATCACCTACCCTATGACATGTTGTTTTTTAAATTTATGTACATGAAAAATGTATTTGAATATTAAAGCCATTGTCTATTGAATATTGTATCAGGGCCTTCCTTGTTTCATATTGTGAATTTTGTGTGATTTGTTTTACTTGTCCATTCGGACAACTTAAATTTATATTCTTCTTGTCCGACAATTAAAATTTTAAAAATCCTGGACAAGAGGACAAGCATTTATGTCGAGCCCTGACCAGTATGGAATATTAGGGCAGCTGAGCACACTATAGATAGAAAAGATACACGGGAGTACATGTTCTGGTAATCCGTCTGGCCCTGCGGCCTTGTGAATGTTAACCTGTTGTGTGTTTTTCATCTGCGTTACCGAGCATGCGCTGACCAACTGGCAAATGTCTTCACGCTGACCAACTGGCAAATGTCTTCACGGACATTTTCAACCTGTCCCTGGCAGTCTGTAATACCAACATATTGCAAGCAGATCATAGTTCCTGTTCCCAAGAACACTAAGGTAACATGCCTAAATGACTACCGACCAGTAGCTCACACGTCTGTAGCCATGACGTGATTTGAAAGGCAGGTCATGGCTAACATCAACACCATTATTCCAGTAACCCTAGACAGACTCCAATTTGCATACCGCCCCAACAGATCCACAGATGACACAAACTCTATTCCACTCCACACTACCCTTTCCCACCTGGACAAAAGGAACACCTATGTGAGAATGCTATTCATTGACTACAGCTCAGCGTTCAACACCATAGTGCCCTCAAAGCTCATCACTAAGCTAAGAACCCTGGGACTAAACACCTCCCTCTGCAGCTGGATCCTGGACTTCCTGATGGGCCGTCCCCAGTTGGTAAGGGTAGGTAACAACATCTGCCATGCTGATCCTCAACATGTGGGCCCCACAGGGGTGCGTGCTTAGTCCCCTCCTGTAATCCCTGTTCACTCATAACTGCACGGCCAGGCACGACTCCAACACCATCATCAAGTTTGCCAATGACACAAAAATGGTAGGCCTGATCACTGGCAACGATGAGACAGCCTATAGGGAGGAGGTCAGTGACCTGGCAGGACAACAATCTCTCACTCAACATGATCAAGACAAAGGAGATGATTGTGGACAACAGGAAAAGGAGGACCGAGCATGCCCCCATTCTCATCGACGGGGCTGTAGTGGAGCAGTTTTGAAAGCTTCAAGTTCCTTGGTATCCACATCACCAACAAACTATCATGGTCTAAACACACTAAGACAGTCTTGAAGAGGGCACGACAAAACCTATTCCCCCTCAGGAGACTGAAGAGATTTGGCATGGGTCCTCAGATCCTCAAAAGGTTCTACAGCTGCACCATCGAGAGCATCCTGGCTGGTTGCGTCACTACCTGGTATGGCAACTGCTCGGCCTCTAACCGCAAGGCACTACAGAGGGTAGTGCGTACGGCACAGTGCATCACTGGGGCTAAGCTTCCTGCCATCCAGGACCTCGATACCAGGCGGTATCTGAGGAAGGCCCTAAAAATTGTCAGACTCCAGCCACCCTAGTCATAGACTGTTCTCTCTGCAACCACACAGCAAGCGGTACCAAGTCTAGGTGCAAACCGCTTCTTAACAGCTTCTACCCCCATACCATAAGACTCCTGAACAGCTAATGAAAGAGCTACCCAGACCCCTCTTCTACACTGCTGCTACTAACTACTACTACTACTTCCTGTTTATTATCAATGCATAGTCCCTTTAATGCTACCTACATGTACATATTACCTCGACTAACCGGTGCCCCCGCACATTGACTTTGTACCAGTAACCCCTGTATATAGCCTCGCTATTGTTATTTTACTGCCACTGTTTAATTATTTGTAACTTTTATTTTACATTTTTTTACTTAACCCTTATTTCTCTTAAAACATTGTTGGTTAAGGGCTTGTATGTAAGTAAGTAAGCATTTCACTGTAAGGTCTACCTACACCGGGTGTATTCGGTGAATGTGACAAATAAAATGTGATTTGAATTTCTGAGAAGAAAGTGAGATGATAATTGTTTAGTTAATAGGCCTATAATTACTAATGGCAATATCAATACTATGATAAACACCAATAAAAACATCATTCTTGAGAGGCAGGTCTAACCTGTTTTCTGCATCGTCCATACTGCTTGAATTATGAGATTAAACCAAAATTAGATCATTTAAAATTGCTGCTGATATTACAGTTATTCAGTAGAACACTAGCCAGCTAATAGCTCACTGCGTAGTATACCCATCCCCCACACCCTTCCTCTTTCATAGACTGCGTGAGGACTGCCAGCAGAAACTCAAAATGTCCGCCAGTGCTGGTGCAATGGACAACCAGGTTTAGCACTTGGCATCTGTTGACTGAAACATCAACTTGAGCAAGAGGACTAGAGTTTAAACTCCTCCTACTTTTAGGTATCATTTTACTCTTCGCATAGTTATACATAAAATAGGGAATGTATCGAACGATCGCAATTTATGACAATCTTTGTGTGTTCTATGGACTCCTATTGCTAACAAAGAAATCAAAAGAAGGCTCACTCTTTGATTGAGATACTTATTTGACCAAAATGTCCTTTGAATGGAAGATGAAAAATAATATGTTCAGTAACATTTTGCCATCATAACTTTACTATAATAAATTATTAACATGTTATTTTCTCATCTCTGATATGATACAAAATGAATAAAATCACTGCTATGTTACAACAGCTCTGTTAACATTCCAATGTTACTGCACACTGTGCGTAGGCTTCCCCTCACCACTCCTCTTTCATTACACGCGTTCCGGATTCACTGCAGAAAAAAACAAAATGTCCGCCAACTCTGCTGTATGCGCAGCCAGCCAGACTGAGCCCCCACACACTGCTAACTGAACACGCATCCAATCCACTGTAGTACAACAGTGCATCAACTTACATCACCTTCATGTTAATATGTTACCTGCTCTGTATGCCAATTTTGCACAGGCTGTTTCGTTCCTTTTTTTTATACAAATAAAAACTTAGGTTAAGTTTCTTTTTCAAAGTAGTTATGATGTACTTCCTCATCCATCCCACATAATGTTGTGATAGGTTGTGCTGATCAATTAGGTTAAATGTATTTAGTGTTTGTAAAGTTTCTCCTGAAGCTCCCGTGATGCGGTTCAAGCTAGTCCTCCACTGTACTATATACTACAGTATTTACTGATTGATGTGGGCCATAGATGATTGGTTTCTGGTCTGCAATAGCTGTAAACTGTCCACTGTATACCTCCAAACTGGAGGGGAAAAAAGACTCCTCATCACCATCTTGTTCTTGCTTCTATTCCTTTGGTAATGTTTGTCTCCTCTGACCAACACTAGTGATTTACTAGGCTAGTAGTACTTGACTAGTACTGTGTTCTGTTCATAGCTCACAACAATTCTAGAGGGGTATGTGGCTACACAGCAGCACAACAATTCACAGAATCTCAAAAGGCTTGAAAATAATGGGCACATCTGTGATTGCAGCGCATTATAAATATATTTCCAGTGATCTGCCCATTCCTGAATTCATCCATATGACAACACAGGCACTGGCAAACATCTCAAAATTACTCAGCAGGCATACAGGTATGCAATTCCTCAAGTACTTGTAAAATACTGCTGATCTTTCAATCATGAACAAAGGGCAATACAAAGTAAAAATTAAATACAAAAAACCTGTCACACAGCAAGACAGGTTTGGTCAAACCAAAAAGTTGGCAAAGACGGGCTGGGCTCGAAGTCATAGTCCAAGCCACAGTTTTCTTTCGTGCCTGTTTTCTCCTGCTGCATCCTCAGGTTGATGGCATACATTTCAGAAACTCCTTTCAGACAATCATTTCTGCGAAAATTCCCTCCGTTTTCAGATCTCTCCCAAGACACAGGCAAAGGTAGGCTATCAGTCTCAGCAATGTCGAGTAAACATTGTATGTTAAATTCCACAACTGATTTGGCTGAGGTAGGTGGTCTGCAGAAATCTTCAAGAATTCCTGCTCTTACTTTTCACTGCCTCGACAAGAACAAATTACTCTTGACAGCCTCTGAATAATGAAACTTTTGTTAACATGATCCAAGATGATTTTATATTTTGTATTGAACCTTTATTTAACTAGGCAAGTCAGTTCAGAACAAATTCTTATTTACAATGAAGGCCTACCAGGGAACAGGGGCAGAACGACAGATTTTTACCTTGTCAGCTAGGGGATTTGAACCAGCAACCTTTCGGTTATTGAACCAACGCTCTAACCACTAGGCTACCTGCCGCCCCTATACCTTTCAAATCCCAGGTGTGTTTTTCAATTAGTGGCAAAGCGGGAGGAGCCACGCAACATGAGCTTTGATCAGTGTTCATTTCCCAGTATTGATCAGAGACCGTTTGTGGTCTTATTGCTTTTTGTACTTTTTATAGATTCCCATAAGAATCCATTAGCCAAGAAACCAATAGGAGAAAATATTGGTAGATATAAAGATATTACATCCCTGTTAAAGCTCCTGTTCTTATTCCGGTGCCAATGATGATTCAAGACCTTTTTCAATTGTCAGACAACGATTTTTACACATTCGGACTGGTTGCAAAGCATTGCTGCTAATACAATACTTAAGGCTTCTAGCATTCACCCCCAAACCTCTCATGTCCTCACACACAAATAGCAGGGAATGACAATCTAAATGCCTAGAATTATACTTTTTTACTACAGAAAATATATACAAATATTTTCTCCTAATACAAAACACAAATACAGCACTACTGTAAACATTATTATTATTTTTTAAATAACACGTTATAAAAGAAATATTATCTACGTTTCGGAATTGTGGCTAGCATAGCAATACTTAATGGAAAATAATATATAGTTAAAGTTAAATGCTGATATGTAGGCCAAGATCATAGTCAGAATAGAGCAACATCATTATAACTGTACAACAGTCTTCAAAAAAAAGAAAGAATTTCAAGTAAACCTTGAACAGTAGTCTGGAGAAGAAGGCCTTCCGTTGGACAGAGGTCGTACGCGTGATTCGATTGGATGTGTTGATTGTACTAGCAACAGCAGAGGGAGGAAGAAAAAGAGCGGGAGGGTGAGGGGGACTAAGGTTGGACTGTTCCATCTGTTTCAGCATAGAGTGTTCTTGTGCAAGGCTGTGCGCACAGTGAAACCATCAATCTCAGCCTCGTGGCTCAAGACAGCCAGCACAGGCAACACTGACCCAGCACAGGCTGACAAACTGCACAGTGTAACACACTCAGAACAAAAGGATGGAAAAAAAAATATTTTCCCCCTTTGGGATTTACCCCAGGGTAGCCATCTTAAAAGTGATTAAAACAAAAGCTAAATATACTTTTTTTTGTAACTTTGGCAGAAGCATGCAGCACAGAGACAGCTTTTTGCACGCAAAAAAAACAGGCTAGCAGCGCAGTCAGTACAGAGTGCACAGCCTGACACACTTAGCACCACCCCTCCCCCACACTAGCAGTCTGTAGCTGCATGGAAAATTACAGCCTAGCTAGGACTAAACCATTCTGACGAGGGGGGGGAGATTTTTCTCCAACTAGAGAGGGTGCTAGAGAGAACCGTTTAATTAACCACCAGAAATCCAGATTACTTCCGTCCTAAAATAAGAACGCAAATGAAAATAAGGACCTTTTTCCGTAATGTTCAAAACAAGCCTGAGAGAGTACATAACGTTAGACACCATAGTCAAATATATCAATGTTTACAAGTTGTAACATTTGACAGATATCAATCAACAATCAGGGATCAATCATGTTCCTTGTACCTGAACATATCACTAGCCACTTTAAACAATGCTACTTAATATAAATGTTTACATACCCTACATTACTCATCTCATATGCACAGTGGGGGAAAAAAGTATTTAGTCAGCCACCAATTGTGCAAGTTCTCCCACTTAAAAAGATGAGAGGCCTGTAACTTTCATCATAGGTACACTTCAACTATGACAGACAAAATGACAGAAAAAAATCCAGAAAATCACATTGTAGGACTTTTAATGAATTTATTTGCAAATTATGGTGGATAATAAGTATTTGGTCACCTACAAACAAGCCAGATTTCTTTCTCTCACAGACCTGTAACTTCTTTAAGAGGCTCCTCTGTCCTCCACTCGTTACCTGTATTAATGGCATCTGTTTGAACTTGTTATCAGTATAAAAGACACCTGTCCACAACCTCAAACAGTCACACTCCAAACTCCACTATGGCCAAGACCAAAGAGCTGTCAAAGGACACCAGAAACAAGAAATTGTAAACCTGCACCAGGCTGGAAAGACTGAATCTGCAATAAGCAGCTTGGTTTGAAGAAATCAACTGTGGGAGCAATTATTAGGAAATGGAAGACATACAAGACCACTGACAATCTCCCTCGACCTGGGGCTCCGCGCAAGATCTCACCCCGTGGGGTCAAAATGATCACAAGAACGGTGAGCAAAAATATCAGAACCACACGGGGGGACCTAGTGAATGACCTGCAGAGAGCTGGGACCAAAGTAACAAAACCTACCATCAGTAACACACTACGCCGCCGGGGACTCAAATCCTGCAGTGCCAGACGTGTCCCCCTGCTTAAGCCAGTACATTTCCAGGCCCGTCTGAAGTTTGCTAGAGAGCATTTGGATGATGCAGAAGAGGATTGGGAGATGGTCAGATGAAACCAAAATATAACTTTTTCGTAACAACTCAACACGTCGTGTTTGGAGGACAAAGAATGCTGAGTTGCATCCAAAGAACACCATACCTACTGTGAAGCATGGGGGTGGAAACATCATACTTTGGGGCTGTTTTTCTGCAAAGGGACCAGGACGACTGATCCGTGTAAAGGAAAGAATGAATGGGGCCACGTATCGTGAGATTTTGAGTGAAAACCTCCTTCCATCAGTAAGGGCATTGAAGATGAAACGTGGCTGGGTCTTTCAGCATGACAATGATCCCAAACACACCGCCCGGGCAACGAAGGAGTGGCTTCGTAAGAAGTATTTCAAGGTCCTGGAGTGGCCTAGCCAGTCTCCGGATCTTAACACCATAGAAAATCTTTGGAGGGAGATGAAAGTCCGTGTTGCCCAGCAACAGCCCAAAACATCACTGCTCTAGAGGAGATCTGCATGGAGGAATGGGCCAAAATACCAGCAACAGTGTGTGAAAACCTTGTGAAGACTTACAGAAAACGTTTGACCTCTGTCATTGCCAACAAAGGGTATATAACAAAGTATTGAGATAAATTATTGACCAAATGCTCATTTTCCCACCATAATTTGCAAATTAATTAATTAAAAATCCTACAATGTGATTTTCGGGATTTTTTTTCTCATTTTGTCTGTCATAGTTGAAGTGTACCTATGATGGAAATTACAGGCCTCTCTCATCCTTTTAAGTGGGAGAACTTGCACAATTGGTGGCTGACTAAATACTTTTTTGCCCCACTGTATATGTATATACTGTACTCTATATCATCTACTGCATCGTTATGTAATACATGTATCACTAGCCACTTTAAACTATACCCCACATTACTCTTCTCATATGTATATACTGCACTCGATACCATCTACTGCATCTTGCCTATGCCATTCTAGACCATCACTCATTCATATATCTTTATGTACATTTTCTTTTATCCCTTTACACGTGTGTGTATAAGGTAGTCGTTTTGGAATTGTTAGGTTAGATTACTCGTTGGTTATTAATGCATTGTCGAACCTAGAAGCACAAGCATTTCGCTACACTCGCATTAACATCTGCTAACCATGTGTATGTGACAAATAACATTTGATTTGAACACCCGTATGGAATATTATGGCAGCTGAGCACACTATAGATAGAAAAGATACACAAGTAACACAGGTGAAAGTATAAAAATATAGAAATAACTTAATTAATTAAAAAGGCCTGTAATCACTAATGTCAATAGCAATACAATGATAAAGCGAACATGCATAAAAACATTATGGTAGTAGATAGATTACTCATTCTTGAGTCAGGACTATGTTCTGTTTCTTGCATATTTCTTGGATTACAAGATGAAACCTAAGATCATTTAAAAATGCTGCTGATATTACAGTTATTCAGTACAACTAACACGAGCCAGCTAATAGCTCACTGCGTAGTATGCCCATCCCCCACTCCCTTCCTCTTTCATGGACTGCGTGAGGACTGCCAGCAGAAACTCAAAATGTCCGCCAGTGCTGCTGCTATGTGCAGCCAGGCTTAGCACTTGGCAGCTGTTGGCTGAAACATTCACTTGTGCAGGAGGACTAGAGAGATTAAACTCCTCCTACTTTAAGGTATCCTTTTATTCTTACCATAATTATACAAATGGGGATTGTACTGAAAGACCGCACTTCATAACCTATCGCTAACAATGGAACCGAAAGATCGCTGACTCTTTGATTGAGATACTGATTTGAACAGAGATGTTCCATGCTTTTTCAGCTCTCATGCAGTTTACAGACCTCCTCCAGTATCTTACTCACTGAGCTTTGTGTCCTCTTTTTCACTATCGGGGTTCTCCTTGGAACTTGACCACTGACCTCAGAGTGCCTCTAGAATTAAGTCAAGCTTGGAATTGTTACTCCATATTCTAGTAGTTAAAGAAGGGCTAAATTAACGACAGCTGTCTGACTTGTTCACACAATAACGATTGCTCACAAATTCTGGGTTTGTAGGAAAGCCCAAGTCTTTGGCATCCATCCCACTTCCAATTATTACCCTGTCGGTCCAATGTTCCCTCTGATTAGGTGCTTTGTGACAAAGACAATACTCAATGCTGTGCTTCATCTTGGCCAGGTCGCAGTTGTTCTCAACTGGCCTACCTGGCTAAATAAAGGTGAACTACAATTTTTAAGAATTAAATAAAAAATGCAATTGAGAGCTGTACAAAAGGCTGGGTGACCTTAAGTGAATGTTCAACCAGGTGGGAGTTGCATTTGTTTTGTTTTTTTACCTTTATTTAAACTAGGCAAGTCAGTTAAGAACAAATTCTTATTTTCAATGACGGCCTAGGAACAGTGGCTTAACTGCCTTGTTCAGGGTCAGAAAGGTGGGGAGGCAGGTAGCCTAGTGGTTAGAGCGTTGGACCAATAACCGAAAGGTTGCAATATCGAATCCCATCGGCATGACACATGTGCGGATCTGCACAGGCTTCTGTTTCCTGTGTGCGGCACTGCCAGAAATACTGTGTGCAAGTACGAAATACTAAGTGCAAGAGCGTAGCTTAGCGAGAACATTGGTCACATCTGGCCTTCCATCCTCAACAAATTTTTGAAGCATTTTTGATCACCCTTTTTTTTTTTACATAAAGCATAAACATACTAGGTCTCTTGTCTGAACCAATACAATTGGGCTTGATTTATTTCAGTCTCCCTCTTGTCTATCATGGATTAGAAAAACAATGAAAGTTTCTCAAGTATCTTCAAGGCAAATAAGATTGATGTGTAATCTTGTCACAAATTAGATTTTGTGACGTGTAATTTAGATTTATAACCCTGCCAAACCCCCAAAATCCCTGGCATCTTTAACCACAAGGTTGTTCTATTCCAGAGGACAAGAAACCCACAGTGATCTGTCTAAAATCAATTGTACGTTGAAAGTCCAAATATTGCTAACAATTTGAGAAATTCCTTGCTAACCAGCTACTACAAAAAAATATAAGTCGAAGTAACCTACCGACATAGGGCCTAATAAAATATGTTTTATTTTTTTGCCCGATAACCAGGTTTTCACTCTCAAAAATCACACATTTATTTATGGAAAAACAAAAAAAATGGGATATTCTAAGTGCACAACAATGCTTAAACCTCATCAGGATACTACTCGAGGTCTGAGAAAAATGGAAGAAATTTTGATTTTAATGTACCAACAAGATACCTTTATTTGGTTAGCAACATTTCTCTAGCACTTTGCAGTGTGTGCAAAACAAAATGGCCACTGGATTGATGCAAATAATCATGATATCATTCTGCCAGGTATATTACTTTGTAGTTAACATTTAATTTTTTTTTTTTTTTAGGAAAGCCTTTCCATCCCTATCAGAACGTTATCATTAGCATCATCGCTAATTGCTACACAAAGTGTAGACATATGCACGCACCACACACACACACAGAGGGGCATTCCTGTGTCTTTTCAGAAAGTACAGGAAAATACAAATCACTGATGGATTTTGTTCATGTTTTATGATTAATTTTGGGCAATTTAATGGATTTACTAATAAGTTTAATACATTTAGTTGATTTCCTACTAAGTTCAATATATTTTTGAATATTGATAAATTCTGTTTTAATATCTGGATTCAGTAATTCTGTACCTCGTTCTCCTCAATGCAGATTTTATAGGGCCCTATACTAGTAACTGATAGTGGTGCAATCATTAGACCCGAGCAACACAGTACATATACCACTACATTACACCCTGGGGGTTCTGTGAACACTTTTATTATAGATCTGCAAGACTGTACATAATATTCTTTACTGGTCTAATGAGTGCCATGAAGTATTTTATTCAATAGCAGTTCATGGCTTTATGTGAATGACTCCTGTGAGAAGCAGAATAATAATTGTTATAAATTACAATTAGGCCTGATTCTCATCCATAATGCAGGTTGGTTCATGCGTTCCTCGCTGACAATGAACACATAATTTCTCTCAAGTTTGTACATCAGACATTTTGACACACATACACAAAGATGTTTTAAGTATTTAAATAACCACCTGTTTAAATGACCTTGCGATATAAAACAATCAATGATTCATGAAATGTCCAAAGCACCAAAGACGAACATAAATATTGACTCAAGATCACATTGGGAACACGTTCCTCCCCCTGCTCTCTCAATCAGGTCGTTAGCCAATCCAGAGGCAGTGTAAAAGGAACCAGCTAGAACCTGCTGAAACCAGTTTAAGCAATGTTATTTAGACAAGGGAAGAATCATTCAATACTCTACTTCCTACTTTACAGTGTTAACTCCGACCTTCAGTTTTGAAGAATTCTGGCATGAATAGCCCCGGGGATCCAGAACAAGGAGTGATATATGGCATACGTTTCCTACATTAGCCTACAGGCATATTAGATAAATATATGTAAGTGACTAGCCTACATTGCTAACTGACCACAAATGGGATTAGGCTAGTACAAGACATTATGCTGGACTATATTTCTGTTATGTAAAGTACCATTAAAGATGTCTATCACATGAACGGGTAAAACGTTCAGGGGTGGGGTGGCTGCACCTTATAGTTCTGTTATAGACTTGACCTGTCGGCCTTCACACAAATGTTACTCCACAAATCCTGTTAAGTGTAGGCTATCTTGAGTGAAATGTTGCTCTCGTTTTTTATGCTGCCCATCCCCCACACAACAGTTCTGTAGCGACTCACAGCAACAGTCACAACGTGGAAGCAGTCTTCAAGTGGTCCAACCTCACTCACTAGCCTAAATATTTACGGATTGAGATGAAGCACATAACACATATTTTCAAATACTACGCAACTACACAACTGGTATTCTGAGCTTTCATACTTCTGAACTAAATACCTTCCACGATGCAAAAAAACAAATGTAATCACAGAATACAGGCATCTGAATGGTATTCCGATCATTGTAATGTCTGTAAAATTTGAAGGCCTAAACTGTACAACAAAGCACTGATGGAGTATCTGGAGACTGTTTTCCTCCCAGGCCAGACAGGGGTTCTTTGCTTTGCTACTGATTGCCCACACAGAACTGATTGCACATTTCTCATATTTGTGCTGCATTGGTGTCAGTTCCTCCCTTGGGTTATGTTCATCCATAGACTGGCTGTTCGATTGACTGAAACTGGTTGATCAAGGAGTGTCCTGTGTGGCTCGGTTGGTGGAGCACTGCGCTTGTGTCGCAGGGTCGTGGGTTTGATTCCCTCTAGGGCCATTCACATTAAAATGTATGCACACACTGATGTAAATCACTTTGGAAAAAAGTCTGCTAAATGGTATATATTATTATAAGGCTAGATCATACTCTGGGTCCCGAGACAGGTTGGGTATGACTGATCAGGGTTGGTGAGGTCGCTTGAGGCAGACATCTTGGTTTGACAGAAGGTGAAAGAGGGATTGTTTCGAACCAGTTACAGTCCAATACTACCACAAACAGTTAACTGTCTTGTTGAACCAGATTGACAAATTAACCAAAATAAACTCAACAACGTCTTCGTTAACCAAATTCAAAAGTGTCTATGTGGAGAAACTCGACATGCTATCATTTTTCTATGAAAAACTTACAACAGTCATTTCTACAAAGTTATTTATCTGAAACTAGGATGACACGACAATGTCTCTTCTTGACACAAGAACGCGTACCTATTTTTTCTTACAGAAATGTGCATATGGTTTATTAACATTAGGTAATTATTCAACAATGATGTATTATTTCAAAGGTAGTTCATCTTGCAATAGGGTTATTCCACATCAGCAAAAAATATTTAGGGTATATCAGATTTTTCGGGTAATTCTCACATAGAATTTCATTGGGATTAAAGACGTTTGAAATCACTAACCATTTTTGAGAAAAATCATGATTAAAGTAGCCATTTTAGACCAACATTTTAGACCAATACACGCCTCCTGTAAGACACGATGATTTGTGAACCGTGCATGATCCAGACAACATCTTCCTTCTTATATTGTTCTCTCAAATATGGAGTATGTCTACATTCCAAAATATAATGTATGGTTCATAGTCTTACAGGAAACATGTATAGGTCTAAAAAAAAAGGGCCTTAAATGTACACTTTCATCATATGATTTGTGATCCAAATGTAAAAAAAAAATGTCAAACATCCTTCCTCCCAATGAAGTTTCTATGTGAGAATTGCCAAAACAATCGGAGATAACAAAAATATTTTTCGCTCCCGCTGGCATGGAATCGCCCAATAGCTATTAACTAGCCAATATAAAATATTAATATAGTCTATGACAACTGCAAAAGCCTAGCTTTTGTCCTGAATTCTGCCTCCTTTTCAGTTAGCCCCGAAACCGCAGGCATATGGAAGCCTAGAAAAGCAGTGGGGGAGGGATAACTGTCTGCAGGACTGTACCATCTTCCTCAGAGGGGAGACTAAAGTGGATGAGGGGGCATACACACTTGGTGTGAACGAACTGGAACTACTGGTACTCATATTTACAATGAAACGTTCAAGGTAATAAACTACTTTACACGAGGGAACTGAAAACCCCCCAGAACAAATGCAATCTCAAGTCTCTACACAAATGAACATGAACTAACTCACCAGTGTGCCTGAAATAGCTTATTTTTAAAGCCCAAATTTGCCTAAAACACACACACTCATAGAAAGTTGCATCAATAGAACAAATATACAAAACAAAAACGCACAACTATCCAGTAAACGATTGGTCTACACAGGAGACGTTGGAACACCCCTCCCCCTCACTAACACAGTCACTCACAGACAGACCGTGTACTGAGTGGAAAAGTACAGCAAACCAAGGCCGTACCACTTTAAGAAGCCAGGGGGGGTTGAGATCAAATAACAAGACAAGAGGGGAGAGTAATGCTCGAACATTAAAAACACAATTTTTTACATTCAAAAATATTATTTTTATAAAAAACTATACCAATAATAGGTGTTTCAATATTTATCAAAAACAACTTGAAATAGTTCACGTTAAAGGAGATTGCGTATTAATTCTGTAATTCTACGTACACCTTACGTTACACTAATAGACAGACTACCTCAAAACCAATGTGGTTCCAAACTCATTACAATATGTGTAAAAAACATCTAGGCATACCTGAAACGATGCTTCCAGGGGTGCACTAGGTTTCTTCAAACATGAACAGCCTTTCACGTATGCTAGTACATACAGTGAGACGAGCATTCCAATTCCAGACAAAATATGTCTCCAAGAGAGATGTGTCTGCCCTCGATGTAAGTCACACAGTTTACAATACTGTTCATTTTAGGACTGTGTGGAAACAGAAGGAGAAAAGCTCCTTCTAGGCCTATGCCCACATGTAATCTGATAATAATCTTTCCAATGTAATGAAAACGTGTTCGGGAAAGTAATTGTGTCTGTTCACCATAATTTCTATTTTCGTAGACCTAAGAAAGTTCCAATTGCAATAGAGAGCACATTGGGAGCAGATATTCAAAATGCCTTCTACACAGCCAACAAGAACAAAAATGGCACTACTCTTCAAAGACCCAAGACTTTGAAAGTGATAGATTGTCTAAAATGTTATCATATAGTTGTTATCATATATAATTATTATGCATTTCCTGGTAAGCTAATGCAGCTAGCTGAGTGCTAACTATTCACTATCCCATCCCCTCCCCCACACACAAACACTGCGCTGCCACATTTTCTGACGGTGCCACTTATTATTGCAGCAACTCAAAATGGCCACCATAGTTGCTGTTAGCTAGGTTTTTTCCATGTGCTTGATCCCAAATTTGTAACAATGTCAGGGAATATTTGCAGTCACATTAAGGTTGCTTCCTAAAGTCCCTACTGGTGCTGAATTAGACATATGCTAAATGTATTTATGTCCTACTCATACATTTTACATGTTATTGCTGATGTTAGAGCGAGACTCCTCATACAGTGGCTCTAAAGAAAAGATCCTGACCAGTCTTGTCCATTTCTTCCCTTTTGTCATTCAATGTTGTGTCTGTGTTTCCATAGTGTGTACCAACACTTTGTCTCAATATCTCATGGTAGTTTGACATTACTTGCTCTTTGTTTGGTTGCTAGTTTTGAAACTGAAATGGTTGATGGCTATTTACAAACTTGACAATATTTGCAAATATTCTGATCTTGAAAAGAGGCAGTAATCAGTCTGATTACTAAAATTATTTAAGCCAGATAACCCCTTTCGTCGTAATACTGCAACATCTCAACTGACACCCTCCAGCATCACCCAATCCTACATAGGCTTCTTCCATGCTTCCCTGCAAACATTTTATAAATATTTTAATTTACTATCATTGATAATTCCTTTTGAAACAAATTCCTTGCTTCATTTACAGAGCAAGAAGCAACATTTATTGTTATAGCCCCAGTGACTTGCACAACTTTGTCAATGTTTGGTGGCCGTCATGGTTATAAAGAAGTTGTCAAGGTTGAAGGGGATCACATCATCTCAACCAATGGGGTTGTCTAGATTCTGAGTGCATCGACATAGGCTGGATCAGTGGTTCTCAACTGGTTTTTCCCCGGGACCCATATTGAACCAGGTTGTCTCAGATGCGACCCAATATTCGCATTGCCAAAACACAATCTGAAAACAATTTTTTAATGCTATATTGATAGTAAATGCAGCAATTATATGACAAGGAAACAACATTCCCACCACTTTCATTTTCAAAAATACAACTTTGCCAATGTCCTCGATTAAGAATGTTAATAAAACTCACTTGCTTTAGACCACAAAATCAACCAAAATAGTGTTGCTATACTACACATGTTCTACCTGGTTTAAGTCAAGATTGTATTTTATTCCAGACACCCGCGATCCACTCAAAACCTCCTTGGGTCACGACCCATCAATTGAGAATCACTGGGCTAGGATATGATGGACTATAACCTGTAGATGGCGTGTGCATTTCCAAATTTTGACACCAAATAATATAACGTATGGTAGTTAACGTGCCAACAAGCTATGCTGTGAAACAAACCGCTTTAGCCGCCTAGGCTTGCAACATTCACTTATACTTGATACATGTTTTTCGATGAAAGCACATTTTTGTCTTCAAAGAAACATAACACTTTGGGCAGCAACAAAAAATGTACAGCCAAATACAAAGCAAACATAAGAAATACTAAATATAATTACATTTGCAGCTATCTTTTGGTAGATATATACACACATATATCTAGTGTGTGTATAGACAGAAGTATTTTTTTTTAAATATATACCAAAAGATATATATATTTAAAAAGTGTGTGTGTGCGTGTATACACACACACACACACCTTAAAAATAATAATAATAATAATATAATAATAATAAAAAATATATATATATATTTTTTTTTTAAATGTGTGCTTGTGTGTATATAAACCCACATTTTTCAAATATATATATTTCGGTAGATATATAAAACACACATATCTTTAAATATATACAAACAAACAATTGTCGTTCTCTACTCAATAGCCAAAAATCTAAGATGATTTTGCTAACAGTTAACCTTAGCTAGCTAGCGCCCCCCTTCACCCCACCTCACTTTTTTTCACGTCCATGTCCCTGCCAAGACCCGTCTACATCGCAAGCTGATGTTTTACACTTACTTGTTCAAGAACATGACAGAAAAAAACAAAACGTCTATTTTATAGAGAAAGTGACACATTTTAAATAGACAAAAATAAAACTGTTGAAATGATCTGTAAAAACAGTTAAGACAGCTAGCAAACTCACCGATGCTTCTGAATTCTGCCTGTTTCCCGCGAAATAGCCGGTATCCGCACGAGCTGAATGTGCTCCTCACTCACAACATCGGTTTATAATGTGCAGAGGATCGCAAACTGAACCAAGGGAAAAAAACGTAAATATGAGCGTGATAGTGACGCGGACACACCGGCTTGAAAGAACACCAAAACAAAACCTGTGCATGCAGACTGTTCTCAGCGACTACAGTCAGTCATCCACCACTGTGTTGCCAGCTCCTCCTCCTTCGTAGTCAAGGGGAGGGGGTTGAGTGCGTGAGAGCAGTCTCGGCACCTCCTACTAGATGTCGTCCATGACAGAAAACAACGTGAAAGCTGGTAGGAGTAGGTTTAAAAAAAAATCAAGTACAGTATGAATACTGTCGTCTATGAAGTTTTTTTTTAATTCAACAAGGTAAGTAGAAGTTGAAGGAAATTATATGTGTCGAAGAGAGAACAGAACCATTTCTAACTTGATTTTCTTAGATCTGTGAGGGTAAAAAAGTATTGTGTTGACTTTCACAGACTACCTGATCGACTGAGGGTATGAAAGACTTGTGTAGACTTTCACAGACGACCTGATCACCTGCTCTACTAGGAGAATAGACAGTATTAGTCACAAGACCGACATAGTGGAAGAGCTAAAGACTGTTTTCTGACATGGCAAGAAGAGGGGGATGGGGTGTGGTCTTGTCTGATGGGGGAAGGGTGAGGGAAGTATGAAGGGAGCAGGGGTGGAATTCATAAGTGGGAGGAGTCTGTTTAAGAACAGTGGCAACACAAGTATACTAAAAACAGTTTATAATTATAGTAAAGTATAACATCTTTGGTGGAAATTATGTATTGTACTTTCTTTAAAAAAAAATATTCATCCCACATCCTAGAAAAGTTTCAGCTGAAACTCCAGTGCTTGTGATCTGTGGGCTCTCTTTGTAGCTGTTAAGCATTTAAACTGTTCAAAAGCTATAGTTGTTCATAGTAGCATAGCAACATACGTGTCTAAAAACCAAATTGTCTATAGATAGTAGTGATTTGTTAGTTTTGTGGCTTCAAATTTAGGATCTAAATCGTAAAGGTAAGACTTATTTTAGGCCAGACTGAACAAAAAAAGATGCTCAACTGCTTCAAGTGCTAAATTGTTCTGATCATAGGTTAAAGTGATTTAGTAGACCTATATGTACAACATATGCATCCAGAGCCAAAATAACATATGCAAATTTATTCATCATCTGGAAAAATTACATTTACTGACATTTACTCATTTTCGCACATCCCATGAGCTAATTTCAGGTCGGCCATTTTGTCTCACTGGCCCCTCTGCAGGCGAACTCATTTTCAATTAAAATGTCTGCTTGTGCCACTGTAGTTCCACCAATGACCAAAATAGGTATTTAAAAATATATATGTGATTAAAATATTTATGCCTGAAATGTCTGGAATTTGATTTATCATATTAACACGTTTTCTTGTTTAGCCACCGTATTTAATTTGTTTGGTTAATCTCCTGGTTTGTGTGTTTTTCTGGAATTGATTATATTCACTTTCCCTAGCGAACCACTTTATTTTGGGGGGGGGGTTGATTTATTTGATTGAATCGCCATGTTAAAAATCTGTCTTGCACATACCCAATCAGAACTAAACTGCCTATTCTTTATAATTGTTTCCCCCCCCCACTGCTATAACTTACTGCATCACAATTCACTTGGAGAAAAGGGTACACGCATACACACAGTCAAACATACACACAGTCAAAACACCTTGCTACATACAGTTCATCAGTGAGAGAGTGACTGTAATATGCTCCTCCCCTTTCTCCACAAAGGGAGGGGGTGCTTCCAGCCCGAGCCAGCTGTGTGACAAACTTAAGCAGAACTGGCATTGAAAAACAGACAGACAATGGGCACCTTCAAGCCATAGAGATAGATAGAGGACTCATCTTTATCATTGCCATCATAGCGTCTGTGACTGCATTGGGAGCGCCATTGAGGCAATCTCCATTTTGAAGTAGTACATTTTCTTCTTCTTCAGGAGGGAAGTCCCACCCAGTTGACTACATTAAGATGGTGGAAGCTCTCAATGGTGCTTCCCATGCTAACGCAGACTTTTGGCCACTAGAGGCCTCTATCATTCTCTATGGTTCGAGCAGCTCAAGTGTGTTGCATTATGGAGACAAAAATTGTCAGACTTGCGCCTACATGTGGACTGTATGAACTTTACAAAAACCATGTGATCAAAGGGCATGCCGTTAATGGGCTTGTTTAACATTGCAGCCGACAGTGCAGGCAAATGCCGACTGACTGATCTACAAAGAACCTTGTTTAATAAATAACTACTCATGATACATTACAGTTTTGATCCTCTGTAACAGTCTTTGATGAAGTTGTCTTCAAGTCGCATCATACCAACTGCACCATGCAGCCATCACCTGCATTGAGGCACTATTTGTCAGCCAATCATTCGGGTGTTTTTGGTTGACTCACGCAAACTTGACCAAAGACGTTACTGAAACAGGGACTAACTTTGACACAATTCTAAAGCTACAGGAGATACAAATTAAAGTGATATTTAAGATCTCGAAACCAATTATTTGCAAACAAGTTCAATCAAATAGATTTTTATTCCTCACATGCTTTGTAAATGGCAGGTAGCCTAGTGGTTATAGCGTTGGGCCAATAACCGAAAGGTTGCTAGATCAATCCCCAAGCTGTCAAGGTTAAAAATCTGTCTTTCTGCCCCTGAAAAAGGCAGTTAACTCATTGTTCCTAGGCCGTCATTGTAAATAAGAATTTACTTGCCTAGTTAAATAAACAACAGATGTAGACTAAAACGCTTACTTACGGGCCATTCCCAACAATGTAGAAAGAAAATTGATAAATAATAGAAATGTAATAGTAAATACACAATGAGTAACAATAACTTGACTATATACATGAGGTATCAAGTCGATGTGAAGGGAACGAGGTAATTGAGGTAGATATGTACATATAACTAGGAATGAAGTGACGAGAGTCAACAGGACAGATAAACAGTAGCAGCAGTGTGTTATGTGGGCTAGTAAAATTTTCATTTAAACATTTAGAAAGACTCTTCCCCAAATGTTTATTGAAAACAAATACATTTTCACAAATACATCGTTACAGTTAGTTAGCTAGCACATTTTTGCCATTTTAGCATTGACATGAAACCAGTCAAAACACCTCAAAACAAGACATGGTATCAAGAACAAGATAAAAACTAGCTGAAATGAGCCAACTGCGATTCCCTGCATGTCATTGTTGCTAGCTGCAGCATCTGACTATTCAGAATTATAACTAAGCATGGCTTCCGGCACCAATGCACGCGCATAATTTGTGATGTTGTCGGCCAACCCGTCTATCTGATATGAAAGTCCAGCCTACTTCCTGCTTCCTGCTGTACTGTTTTCTAATATATGTTTTTAATTATATCAACAAATTCATTAAAATGTGGTCATTTAAAATATATGTACAATTTGTGGATTCATTTACTTTTTCCCAGGGGTGAAAGTAAGGAGGTCCGGTACGGTGTCAGAATAAATAGTGGGGGTACGCCGTATCGGTAAAACATGAGCCTATTACAATAATTAAAACAAAATGTCAAGAAAACGGTAGGCTATTACACCATTATTAATCACTACCGCATGTCAGAGGCATGAAACATTTGCGAATGGACTTAAACAGGTGGTATAGCCTAGGCTCCAAAATATGATGTGGTTCGACCAGAACATTGACATTTTGCCAAGGCAGAGATGAGTGGCCGACACAGATGCAGACAGCAAATGACGCATCAATTCTGGCCAGTTGACAATCGCCAAATGTCATTACACTTTTTGGTGATTTGTTGAAAAGATGTCTCTTTTCATTCACCACTGTTTGGAGGCTTGAAGAACATGTGCGGCGGGTAGCATAGTAAAGGAGCCCTTTGAAGTGAGATGAAGCAGATGCTAAGCTACGGGACTGTTTTACTAGCACAGACTGGAATATGTTCCGGGATTCTTTCGATGGCATTGAGGAGTACATCACATCAGTCACTGGCTTCATCAATAAGTGCAATGATTACATCGTCCCCACAGTGACTGTACGTACATACCCCAACCAGAAGCCATGAATTAGAGGCAAAATCCGCACTGAGCTAATGGGTAGAGCTGTCACTTTCAAGGAGCGGGACTCAAACCCGGAAGCGTATAAGAAATCCTACTATGCCCTACGACGAACCATCAAACAGGCAAAGCGTCAATAGAGGACTAAGATAGAATCGTACTACACCGGCTCTGACGCTCGTCAGATGTGGTAGGGCTTGCAAACTATTACAGACTACCAAGGGAAGCACAGCCGAGAGCTGCCCAGTGACATGAGCCTACCAGACGAGCTAAATTACTTCTATGCTCGCTTCGAGGCAAGTAACGCTGAAACATTTATTTTCAAGTTTTCTACTCCGCTAGCCAGCACCTCGTCTTAAAAGGTGTGCATTTCTTTTTTTTCTAGATGAGTCTGTAATACCAACATCTTTCAAGCAGATCACCATAGTCCCTGTGCCTAAGAACACTAAGGTAACGTGCATAAATGATTACAGACCCATAATACTCACATCTGTAGCCATGAAGTGCTTGAAAAGCTGGTCATGGCTCACATCAACATCATTATCCGAGAAACCCTAGACCCACTCCAATTTGCATGCCAACAGATCAAGAGCTCCCGAGTGGCGCAGTGATCTAAGGCACTGCATCTGCAAGAGGTCGTCACTACAGTCTCTAGGTAGAATCCGGGCTGAATCAAATCCGGACGTATTTGGGGGTCTCATAGGACGGCACACAATTGGCCCAGTGTCATCCAGGTTTGGCCGGGGTATGCCGTCATTGTAAATAAGAATTTGTTCTTAACTGGCTTGCCTGGTTAAATAAAAATCCACAGATGATACAATGTCTATTGCACTCCATACTGCCTTTTCATACCTGGAAAAAAGGAACACCTATGTGAGAATACTATTCATTGTCTACAGCTCAGCGTTCAACACCATAGTGCCCTCAAAGCTCATCACTAAGCTAAGGACCCTGGGACTAAACACCTCCCTCTGCAACTGGATCCTGGACTTCCTGACAGGTCGCCCCCAGTTGTTAAGGGTAGGTAACAACACATCTGCCACGCTGATCCTCAACACAGGTGCACCTCGGGTGTGAGCTCAGTCCCCTCCTGTAATCCCTGTTCACTCATGACTGCACGGCCAGGCACGACTCCAACACCATCATTCATTTTTGCCAATGACACAAAAGTGGTAGGTCTGATCACCGACAACGACGAGACAGCCTATAGGGAGGAGGTCAGAGACCTTACACTATAGTGCCAGGTCAACAATCTCTCCCTCAAAGTGATCAAGACAAAGGAGATAATTGTGGTCACAGGAAAAGGAGGACCGAGCATGCCCCCATTCTCATCGACGGGGCTGTAGTGGTGCAGGCTGAGAGCTTCTTGGCGTCCACATCACCAACAAACTAACATGGTCCAAGCACACCAAGACAGTTGTGAAGAAGGCACGACAAAACCCATTCCCCCTCAGGAGACTGAAAAGATTTGGCATGGGTCCTCAGATCCTCAAAAGGTTCTACAGCTGTACTATCGAGAGCACCCTGACGGGTTGCATCACTGCCTGGTATAGCAACTGCTCAGCCTCCAACCGCTAGGCACTACAGAGGGTAGTGTGTACGGCCCAGTACATCACCGGGGCCAAGCTACCTGCCATCCAGGACCTCTATACCAGGAGGTGTCAGAGTAAGGCCCTAAAAATTGACAAATGGCTAACCAGACTATCAAATGGCTAACCAGACTATTTGCATTGCCCATTTGCATCCTACTCTCTGTTATTATCTATGTATAGTCACTTTATTAACTCTACCTACATGTACATATTACCTCATTTACCTCGACTAACTGGTGCCCCCGCACATTGACTCTGTACCAGTACCCCCTGTATATAGTAGCCTCGCTATTGTTATTTTACTGCTGCTCTTTAATTATTTGTTACTTTAATTTCTGTCTTTTTTTCTTAACTGCATTGTTGGTTAAAACCTCTCTAGGATAGTCGGGACGGTAGCGTCCCACCTCGCCGACAGGCAGTGAAATTGCAGGGCGCCAAATTCAAAACAACAGAACATACAAGTATTTTACACCATTTTAAAGATAAACTGGTTGTAAATCCAGCCACAGTGTCCGATTTCAAAAAGCATTCATGACGAAAGTACACCAAACTATTATTTTAGGTCAGTACCTAGTCACAGAAAATCACAGCCATTTTTCCAGCCAAAGAGAGGAGTCACAAAAAGCAGAAATAGAGATAAAATTAATCACTAACCTTTGATGATCTTCATCAGATGACACTCATAGGACTTTATGTTACACAATACATGTATGCTTTGTTCGATAAAGTTCATATTTATATCCAAAAATCTCAGTTTACATTGGCGCGTTATGTTCAGTAGTTCCAAAACATCTGGTGATTTTGCAGAGAGCCACATCAATTTACAGAAATACTCATAATAAACATTGCTAAAAGATACAAGTGTTATGCATGAAATTTTAGATACATTTCGCAACCGCTGTGTCAATTATTTTTTTAACTTAACGGAAAAAGCAAACCATGCAATAATCTGAGTACGGCGCTCAGACACAAAAACAAGCCATGCAGATACCCGCCATGTTGTGGAGTCAACAGAAGTCAGAAATAGCATTATAAATATTCACTTACCTTTGATGACCTTCATCAGAATGCACTCCCAGGAATCCCAGTTCCATAATAAATGTTTGTTTTGTTTGATAAATACCTCCTTTTTGTTTGCGCATTTAGTACACAATCCAAACTCACGAGGCGCGGGCAAGTCCAGGCGAAAGTTCAGATGAAAGTCATATTACAGTTCTTAGAAACATGTCAAACAAAGTATAGAATCAATCTTTAGGATGTTTTTATCATAAATCTTCCATAATGTCTCAACCTGAGAATTCCTTTGTCTGTAGAAATGCAATGGAACGCAGCTAACTCTCACGAGAGCACGCGTGATCAGCTCATGCCACTCTGACAGACCCCTGACTCAATCACCTCAAACAGCTCCCTCCTTCACAGTAGAAGCCTCAAACAAGGTTCTAAAGACTGTTGACATCTAGTGGAAGCATTAGAAAGTGCAACATGACCCCATAGACACTGTATATTCAATAGGCAATGACTTGAAAAACTACAAACCTCAGATTTCCCACTTCCTGGTTGGATTTTTTCTCAGGTTTGTGCTTGCCATATGAGTTCTGTAATACTAACAGACATCATTCAAACAGTTTTAGAAACTTCAGAATGTTTTCTATCCAAATACTAATAATATGCATATATTCGCAACTGGGCCTGAGTAGCAGGCAGTTTACTCTGGGCACCTTATTCATCCAAGCTACTCAATACTGCCCATCAGTCCCAAAGAAGTTAAGGGTTTGTAAGTAAGTATTTCACTGTAAGGTGGAGAAAATATAAAATAAAGAAAAACTCTTGAATGAGTAGGTGTTCTAAAACTTTTGACCGGTAGTGTATATAGCAAAACTAAAGGCACCCACCCACCTTTGAACATGCAGGTAAGTGTTGGAACTCATCCTCTAATAGTTTACATCGTCACATGGGTTTATAGTTAATTCAGTGACGAATCTGTGGATGGATAACAATAAGTGAAAAATTAAATAAAAAACAAAATGGAGAGAATATAGAATACAAAGATGTATCAAAATTTGATACAGAGGTTGGAACTGTTTCAAGGAACAGAACTGAAAACACTTTTTTGTCATGTTCCTCAATGCTTCAAGGGAAGCCTCCATGTCCACCCCACTCTCTCTCTCGCTCTATCCCCACCTGTAATATTATAGTAGCTTCTATGGCCTGCGCTTATCTGTCCATCAAACATGCAAAAAACTAGTTTATCTGATCCATAGCAAGCTGCTCTATCTACCCTAGTTGGTGGAGTAAATCAGGTTGCGTTTAAACGCAGCCCAATTCAGATATTTT
The DNA here is from genome assembly GCF_036934945.1 of Oncorhynchus masou masou. NCBI lineage: Eukaryota > Metazoa > Chordata > Actinopteri > Salmoniformes > Salmonidae > Oncorhynchus > Oncorhynchus masou. The sequence continues at coordinate 16,742,636 of NC_088215.1, forward strand.
TTCAACTAATTGGTCTTTTGACCAATCACATCAGATCCGTTCATGTCAGTTTTTTTTCAGAGCGGATCTGATTGGTCAAAAGACCAGTTAGTGGAAGAAAAAAAAATCAGAGTTGGGCTGCCTGTGTGAATGCAGCCTTAATGAGCTAAATGTAAAAACGGTTGATTTCATGCAGTACAAATGAACGAAAAGGAACTATACCAAAGAGTATGGGTATACTGACAAGATACATGTCTCTGCCCTAACAATGGGAGTCATTGTCCACAAAGCGGCACGGCTGGCTGTCTAGCTTCTGCTTATTCTTTTTTTTGGGTTGGTGGATACATGAACTCCTTATTATAATACTTTTTTGAATATTCGATGAGGGTTGTTGACATCAACAGTCTGTATTCAATGGAGAGAGATGCTATGCTACTAGCCTCATGCCATGAATACTGTATGTGTAGTCATCTCTAGACATCTCCGATAGGTTGTTTTTCTCAGAATTTCCAGGATGTCACGTGTCCTACTTATATCAGTACACTCATAACAAGTTAAGCATTATGAAACTTCTATTAGACCAAAAAAAACTCACGTAGCAAATTTGTTGACCAAATTAGACACTATTTTATTGACTTCCAACCAAAAACTCCTTGCTTAGTGGGTAAAAATACAGGGGGAAAACCCCACCTGCTGGAGAGAGACAGATTTTCCAGCGAGTTGGGCCTCGCTTCCTCTCTGACCATACGACCAGTTACTTTTTGGGGATTAGAACTGACTCAGAACTTTATTATCCTGGTCAAAACACGAACGGAACAAAATAAATAGGGGTTCTGATCGGAATGAAACAATTGGAAAATAATTTAGGTTCCATTCCCTGATTTGATCTTCCCTTTTCGACGTTTGCACAGAATGTCATAATTCACCATAGGGTAGAATAAGGTGCAATAGCTGGTTTTGACTCATTTAGTTTGTGAGCATAAAGTGTGACCAGAGAAGTATTCAACACTATTCATGCAGATTATAGGGTTTGAGTTTGACCTGGATAATATACATTGTGTTCCTTCGCCGCTACTTGCTATACCAGGCATTCAACAAAAACAATCTGGAGTATACCAAACAGTGGATGCTGCTGAGGGGAGAACGGTGCATAATAATGTCTGGAGCAGAGTAAATTGAATGGCATCAAACATCCGGAAACAATGTTTTTGGATACCATTCCAACCATTACCACGAGCCCGTTCTCCCCAAGTAAGGTGCCTACAACCTCCTGTGATACCAAACATTAGGAACACCTTCCTAATATTGAGTTGCAACCCCTTTTGCCCTCAGAACAGCCTCAAGTCGTCGGGGCATGGTCTCTACATGGTGTTGAAAGCGTTCCACAGGGATGCTGTTCCATGTTGGCGCCAATGCTTCCTACGCTTGTGTCAAGTTGGCTGAATGTCCTTTGGGTGGTGGACCATTCTTGATCATCACAGGAAACTGTTGAGCGTGAAAAACCCAGCAGCGTTGCAGTTCTTAAAAAACAAACCAATGCACCTGGCATTTACTACCGTACCCCGTTCAAAGTCCCACAGTTGACGGTGCACGTCAGAGCAAAAACCAGGCCATGAGGTCAAAGGAATTGTTGTAGAGATCCGAGACAGGATTGTTTCGAGGCACAAATCTGTGGAAGGGTGTTCTGCAGCCTTGAAGGTCCCCAAGATCACAGTGGCCTCCGTCATTCTTAAATGGAAGTTGTTTGGAAACACCAATACTCTTCCTTGAGCTGGCTGCCATGCCAAACTGAGCAATCGGGGGAGAAGGGCCTTGGTCAGGGAGGTGACCACGAAACCAATGGGGACTGACAGAGCTCCAGAGTACCTCTGTGGAGATGTGAAAGCCTTCCAGAATGTCAACCATCTCTGCAGCACTTCACCAATCAGGCCTTTATGGTAGGGTGGCCAGACTGAAGCCACACCTCAGTAAAAGGCACAAGACAGCCTGCTTGGAGTTTGCCAAAAGGCACTTAAAGGACTCTCAGACCATGGGATACAAGAGTCTCTGGTCTTATGAAACCAAGATTGAGCTCTTTGGCCTGAATGCCAAGCGTCACGTCTGGAGGACGCATCAGGCTGTGGGGATGTTTTTCAGCGGCAGGGACTGGGAGACTAGTCAGGATTGAGGGAAAGATGAATGGAGCAAAGTGCAGAGAGATCCTTGATGAAAACGTGCTCCAGAGTGCTCAGGAACTCTGACTGGGCAGAAGGTTCACCTTCCAACAGAACAACAACCATAAACACAGCCAAGACAATGTAGGAGTGGCTTCAGGACAAGTCTCTGAATGTCCTTGAGTGGCTCAGCCAGAGCCCGGACTTGAACCCGATCGAACATCTCTGGATAGACCTGAAAATAGCTGTGCAGCGACGCTCTCCATCCAACCGGACAGAGTTTGAGAGGATCTGCAGAGAATAATGGGAGAAATTCTCCAAGTACAGGTGTGCAAAGTTTGTAGCGTCATACCCAAGAAGATTCCAGGCTGTAATCTTTGCCAAAGGTACTTCAACAAAAGTGCTGAGTAAAGGGTCTGAATACTTATGTGAATGTGATATTGGTTTATTTTTAATAAATTTGCTAAAACTTCTAAACCTGTTTTTGCTTTGTCATTATGGGGTATTGTGTGTAGATTGATCAGGGGGGGGACTGTTTAATCCATTTTTAGAACAAGGCTGTAATGTAACAAGTCTGACTACTTTCCGAAATGCACTGTTTACACACACGACATGATAAAAGTATGTGAACACCTGCCCGTCAAACATCTCATTCCAAAATCATGGGTATTAATATGGAGTTGGTCCTCACCTTGCTTCTAAACCAGCCTCCACTCTTCTGGGAAGGCTTCACACTGGATGTTGGAACATTGCTACAGGGACAGCGTCAGCGTTCCAATTCATCCCAAAGGTTTTTGATAGGCTTGAGTTCAGGGCTCTGTGCAGGCCAGTCAAGTTCTTCCACATCGATCTTGACAAACCATTTCTGTATAGACCTTGCTTTGTGCACGGGGGCATTGTGATGCTGAAACAGGAAAGGGCCCTCCCCAAACTGAGAGCAAGAGCAAAAATGTTAGTTGTTATAGACAATTTCTAAGGCCAAAACCTTCAAGTGGTTAATAGTGCAATTGCTTTATACCCACCCAAGTGTAGTTGTCAAAACTCTCTTGATCTGGTCAGAGGTTCCATGGATGTCACCCTCAGGGAAGGTGCAGAGTCTGGAAAACCATGAACATTTCCAACTTATCACTAATCATGATATTGAGCTGCTGGAATCTCAGCTACTGGTAGGCCTGCTGCACGAGTTGCTTGGGCTGCTGGCATCTCAGCTGCTGGTAGGTCAGCTGCACGACTTGCTTGGGCTGCTGGTTGCTTGGCTGCTTGTAGGTTGACTGCTTGGCCTTCTGGGAGTTCGGCTACTGGTAAGTTGGCTGCCTGCTGAATCTGCGGGCCAAAAACTGCTTCCCTTTTCAGAGCCCATGTTCCACATGACCCCTCAGGCCAATCAGAGCTTTGTGGGTGTACACCCCGCGTGGCTATATAGCAACTGAAATGCTCTGGTTTCCTAATTCCAGAGTCGTGCAAGAGGGGCAATCTGGTGAGATGGCTCCCTCCTCTCCTTCAGAGAACCGGGGTTACATACTGTAACCCAAAGTTATCTTTCAGTCGAATCGGTTCGACATCTCACTATGGGACACTTGCAAAATGCCCTGATTGCCAATACCCCATTTCATGATGTGGTACATGGTAATGTGCCTGATTCATCCTACTCAGCTTCTATCTCAAGGCCATCAGACTGTTAAACAGCCACCACTAACATTGAGTGGCTGCTGCCAACACACTGACTCAACTCCAGCCACTTTAATAATGGGAATTGATGGGAAATGATGTAAATATATCACTAGCCACTTTAAACAATGCTACCTTATATAATGTTACTTACCCTACATTATTCATCTCATATGCATACGTATATACTGTACTCTATATCATCGACTGCATCCTTATGTAATACATGTATCACTAGCCACTTTAACTATGCCACTTTGTTTACATACTCATCTCATATGTATATACTGTACTCGATACCGTCTACTATATCTTGCCTATGCTGCTCTGTACCATCACTCATTCATATATCCTTATGTACATATTCCTTATCCCCTTACACTGTGTATAAGACAGTAGTTTAGGAATTGTTAGTTAGATTACTTGTTGGTTATTACTGCATTGTTGGAACTAGAAGCACAAGCATTTCGCTACACTCGCATTAACATCTGCTAACCATGTGTATGTGACAAATAAAATTTGATTTTGATTTGATTTGAGCATCGAGGACTTTGTGCGCCAGAGAAGGTGCATTGACATCCAGACGATATAACCAAACAAAGGTGTGACAGGAAGCCCAAAAATCTCAGAGAGATGGCCCTGAACAGTGCCCATGATGTAGCAAATCCTCCAGTGGAATGTGCCTGGACACCCAGGGGAGACTGCAACCCCCTACAACTGTATGCCTTGGCAATAGCCCTCACTACCTGTTCTTTGGACAGGGTTGGGAAAGCAAACAAATGGTCACAGCTCCGGAACAGCCTAGTCCTGTCCATGTAGACATGCAGGGCATGTACCAGACACAACCTGGGGAAGAGAATGGTGGATGGAAGGGGAAGAGGTCAGTGGCTTGACTACTATGCCATAGCCAAGGTGAGCAACAGGTCCATCTTATGAGACAGTGTTTCCCAAACCCGGTCCTGTGGCCTCACCTGGGTGCAGATTTTGGTTTTTGCCCTAGCACTACACTGCTAATTCAAATAACAACTCATCATTAGGCATTGATTATTTGAATCAGCTGTGTAGTGCAAAGGCCAAAATCTAAACATGCACCCAGAGGGGGCACCAGGACCGAGTATGGGAAACCTTGTTATAAGACATAGTCTTAGTCACAGTGTCCAGGCGTTCAAAATGATGGCCCGTGAGTGCATCCAGAACCAGGGCCATGTCCCATGATGGGGCAAGTGGCTTAGAGACCAGACGGAGAAATCATTAAATGACAAACCATTTGTTGAACCCCGATCGTCATCTCACCTAGTCCTACATGTTAGGCTGTGATCGCTGCCAAGTAGACCTTAATGGTGGGAAAGGACTTGCCCATGTTGAGCAATTCCTATAGGAAGCAGAGAACGGCAGGGATGGAGCACTGAAAGGGGACCAACTCGTGTCTCTCATATCACTTCTCAAACAATCTCCACTGCAGGTCATAAAGACCTCTTGTGGGGGAGCTCTTGCACTCTGAATTGTGGCAATTATGTTTGGAGGCAAGCCCACCGAGTTTAAGTTGGACCTCTAACGGGCCAGGCCCAGAAATCCATAAACTCGGGATGAGGGTGGAATATTTTGCCCTTCACTTGGGATAGCAGATCCCTGCCTTGTGGGAAGCACCATGGTTGTGTGTACAGGAGAGGTAAAATCTCTGCCAGCCATGGCTTCCCGGGCCAATGTGGGGCTATCAGGATGAGGGCGAGACTCACGCTTAGAGGAGCGTTGTGGTCTCTCATTGCACGTTGTCTGACTCCAGTCCTGCCGTAACGTACCCATAACCTCTTCGATGACTTTGGGATGAACCAGGTAGGTGGTTCCCCCATGACAGTAAATTCAGTCTGCTTGGCACGTGTTGCTCTGAGAGACAACAGATGTTCGCTGTTAATGGGTTAGGCCAACATCGGCCAACCGGCCACCCTAGTGGCAAAAGTGGCCTACCAAGCGGCCACCCCGGCATATCAAAGGCCACACTGGCCATAACCCAGGCCATACAGGCCTCATCCCAGGCCATTCAAGCCTCAACCCAGGGCATCCAGGCCTCAACCTAACCCAGGCCATTCCACCCTCCCCAGATGATCACATAACCCCCATAGACCAGTTTGCACCCTGAGTGGGGGTAGATTAAACCAATATTACAGATAAAATACCACAATCTCTCATTCCCATTGATCCCAGCCCAGCAGCCTACATGCTCCACCCATCATCCGCTAACTTACCACCAGATCCGACCCAGGGGCTGCAGCACAGGACACAAGCCTACATATACTGGACAGACCCACAACTTCAAATGTATTCTAGAACCCAGTCGGACTCTGACCTTCCTTGGGCACTACTACCCCAGACCTACCAGTCCCCAGCCCAGCCCTACTACCAGCCCAGCCCCATACCAGGCTCCAGCCCAGGCCCCTGCTCATTCCTACCAGCCCCTAGTCCAGCCAGACCAGGTTCCAGCCCAGAACTCAGCTCAGCCCCATCAGCCTCCGGCCCAGCCATACCAGTCTCAAGGCTAGGCTACAGCTCAGCCACAACAACCATACCAAACCTATCAGCAGCCTCAGCTACCAGTCCATCTCTACCAGGCCCCAGCTCAGCTACGAATCCTGCCCAACCAGGCCTCGGCTATTAGCCCAACCTTACTTAGCGCCAAGCCCAGTGGCTGCAGCTCAGCAATGAGCTCATCCTTACGAGGCCCAAGTCCAACAATCAGCTCAGACTTACCAGGCTCCCTATGCCTACCCTGAGTAGACAGCCAAGCTACCCCCATACCCAGCCAAGATGGGATGGATACCAGACCCCTTGTCACAAACCCGAAGTGCCACCCATCCAGAGTTCCCCCTTCAGTGTTCCCCCTCCACCCCAGTGGTTCAAATCCCCAGAGTGCTACCCCTTCAGTGGCTAGTGTGCCACGCCCCCAAGGTGCCACCCTTCCAGTGGATAGTGTACCACAACCCCAGAGCGATCCCGACAATAACCAGTGTCATTCCCCCTAACACTCACTGCCCCCCCCCCAGAGTCCAGCACCCCCTGCCAGAGTCACCCCACGTGACGTTCCATGCCTACACCCTCCTATGGGGCGGCCATTGGCTCCACCCCCACTTCCTGTTAAACGCGGAATGAGGGAGAGCTCGGTTTGTTGTTTTGGAAAGTCTCTCAAAAAGTGTTCATTTGAAAAGGTTTGATTTCTAGCAAGCTAGCTACCTTTTTGAGTTTGGATCCTGGAACAAGGTTGGCATCAGTTGCTGGGACTGCTGCTATCTGTCCAGGGATCCTGCCGGCCAAGGGTCTGAGGAACCGCTTGGCATAGCTGCTAGCTGCCTATCAAGCCATCAGGGTTTTCTTGAGGGCTTGAATCCAGACCGCGACACGGTTAGTCCTTGTGGCTGGGATTCCGGATTGTCCCGGTCTTGTGGCTGTCTAGATCCCTGCTGTTTGTTGCTGTTTCCATCTTCCCTGTGACTTTCCCTGTCTGAAACTGCAAGCAGTAACAGCGTAGACATTGCGACCATGGCAAAAAGCAAAGCCAATGGGAGTAGCGTTGAGGACAGTGAGGTCTATTATTACAGGTGAAGGATCTTTAAAATGAACAAAAGTAGTTCTACAAGCAGTTGATACAACAGCAACAAAATATCTTCAAGTGTTGCATCCAAATACTGAGTCAACTAAAAAAAGAATGGATGACCTGACCAGAGAGCTCCAGGACCTGAAGAACAGTTTGCAGTTCTCCTAGTGTCAGCTCGATAAGTTTAAACAGGAGAACGGCAAGATGACCGCAACCTGTAAGTCATTAAGAGAGGACGTCAGTTATGTATGTGAATCCATGATAGAAATTGAGAAATTAGAGGGAAAGTGGAGGGAAAGTCAAGGCGGAACAACATTGTTGTGGACGGAATTGCAGAATCTCCACGAGACCTGGACGGAGTCAAACCAAATCAAATGTATTGGTCACATACACATATTTAGCAGACGTTATTGCGGGTGTATCAAAATGCGTGTGTTCCTAGCTCCAACAGTGCAGTAGTATCTAATAATTATCTAATAATTATGTCTCACATCCTCCCTGTGTGCTGTCTCGTCATTGTTGGTAATCAGGCCTACTACTGTTGTCGTCTGCATACTTGATGATTGAGTTGGAGGTGTGCATGGCCACGCAGTCATGGGTGAACAGGAAGTACAGGAGGGGGCTGAGCGCGCACCCTTGTGGGGCCCCTGTGTTGAAGATCAGTGAAGTGGAGGTGTTGTTTTCTACCTTCACCACCTGGGGGTGGCCGTCAGGAAGTCCAGGACCAAGTTGCAGAAGGCGGACTTCAGACCCAGGGAACCGAGCTAAATGATGAGCTTGGAGGATACTGTCATGACTCTCTTCCCTTGGTGAGGAACAAAGGTGCCGGATCAGCTAGGCCAATGGCTGACAGATTGCCAATCTCTCTCTCTCTTTCTCCTTTGGGAGTTGGCCCAGTTTTATGACTTAACAACCGGATCGTAAATACCTGGCAGAACCTCTCCCTTTGGCTCTGCAGTATTGAGAATGGAATGTCTGAGTGATACAGATTGAATCTTGCCAAAAAATTTCAACATTGAAACAATATTTCTAAGATAAAGAATGTTGATAATGATGACGGATGGAATATGTGATGTCATTAAAATGATCGGAAACATTGTAACTTTAAGAGCTTTCACAATGTATATATCAGATTTGCATCAAAATGTTGTATAAAATAAATGATTAAGTATTAGAATACTTTATAAAATGTGATTTTAGCCTTCTTTTCGTATTAACCTGGGCCAATTCAGTAACCATGCCCACGTGAGCACAGACATTGTGTCAACAGGATGGAATGCCCTTAACAGGACTCATATGGAAATGTACATTAGACCAAGGAGGCGGACGGTGTAAGCCGGACGTCACAAAATGGTTAAAACTACAAGACCAGAAAATGGTAAGACCCTCTGAAACTCTCAACGAGTGAAGAAGGTGAAGATTAGACCAAACATTCTCAGTCTGCAGCTGAGTATTGTGAAGTAGTCTAGTACAATTGACAAAGACGAAAGGGAACAACTCTGATGTGGTACAACTCTGATGTATCTATTCTAACGAACACTCCAGAACAAAAGAAGCCTACAACTAAGAAGGACATTGTGACCTCTGGTGGACATCCAGAGACTTACATCGAACTACTCGCCACAGACAGATAGTGGTTTCAACAGAGAGATGACAGAGAAATCAGGTTAGTCCACTAGGGACTTTTCATATTCATATTAATTGATAACCTATACCGTGTGTGTTTATGTAATTCTGTGTGATTGTTTAGTTCGTTAGTAAATAATAAATAATTAAGCCAATATGTGTATTGCTGATTCATCACTGAGGTTTCATGCAGATATCCGATTATGCGACGTTCAGAATGAGACTGATATGAGGAAATTATTGATTGATGACTGTTATGATATCGATATATTCTTGAGTTAATTCGGGAAACAGTTCTCGTGGTGCCCCAAATTACTAATGAATTAATTGTAACATGATTAATTTAATAGAGTAAAGACTAAAGTTAGGAGGTAATTATTAGATGAATAACAGTCATCAAATTAATTACAGTAATGTCACGACAGTACTATGGTGTTGAAGGCTGAGCTTTAGTCAATGAACAGCATTCTTATGTAGGTATTCCTCTTGTCCAGATGGGACAGCGCAGTGTGCAGTGCAATGGTGATTGCATTGTCTGTGGATCTATTGGGGCAGTAAGCAAATTGAAGTTGGTCTGTGCTTGGCCCTCCTATGTTGAACATAATAAACGGCTCTCTATCCATCGGCTGTTAGCTAGCCTGCCAGCTTTGTGGAGTCTGCCACAAGCACAGTCAGTGTAGTCAGCTCAGCTATCCCCATTGAGACTGTGTCTGTGCCTCGACCTGGGTTGGGCAAAACTAAACATGGCGGTGTTCGCCTTAGCAGTCTCACTAGGATAAAGACCTCCTCCATTCCTGTCATTATTGAAAGAGACAGTGATACATCTCAAAATAGGGCTACTTAATGTTAGATCCCTTACTTTAAAGGCAATTATAGTCAATTAACTAATCATCTTGATGTGATTGACCTGACTGAAACATGGCTTAAGCCTGATGAATTTACTGTGTTAAATGAGGCCTCACCTCCTGGTTACACTAGTGACCATATCCCCCGTGCATCCCGCAAAGGCGGAGGTGTTGCTAACACTTACGATAGCAAATTTCAATTTACAAAAAAAAAAATACATTTGTCTTTTGAGCTTCTAGTCATGAAATCTATGCAGCCTACTCAATCACTTATTATACAGTGCCTTGCGAAAGTATTCGGCCCCCTTGAACTTTGCGACCTTTTGCCACATTTCAGGCTTCAAACATAACGATATAAAACTGTATTTTTTTGTGAAGAATCAACAAGTGGGACACAATCATGAAGTGGAACGACATTTATTGGATATTTCAAACTTTTTAAACAAATCAAAAACTGAAAAATTCGGCGTGCAAAATTTTTTGGGATTAAAGGTCCAAAATGAAAATAGAGCAATAATTTTTCCACTTCACGGCAAAGTCAAGGAGCCTCCGGTGTCAATAAAAAAAAGAACCAGCCATTTATCGTCATTTAAGAGAAATCGTACAATATCAAATTGGTGATGTTCAAAAATAGTTGTCTTTTAAACAGTTACAGATCCTGTTGCAGGGTGTTCATACGAATCTTTTTAAAGTGTGCTGCGGAACTCTGCGAGATTTGTGATTTTCTAAGATTTTCTGAAATAACACACACTCACTAAACCCTCCGTAAATAACTCAGTTCTTAACGTAAAGACTTAAAACTCAGGATTCTGTAAAGGCATACCCCAATCAGGATATGAGTTTTATTTATAGCTTCCTGTGCCAACCGGAAGTGCCTTAAATGGTGTCATAGTGGCTGTTTCCAAGGGTTAAAAAGGTCAGATCTTTTCAAAACTTCATATGGCTGCTCAACTGCCTTAGGCTGTTGGTATGGGTAGGCTACAAAACCAAAAACAGCAAATGGTCAACGTAAGCATAAATTAGAACAATATACCCCCAGTGCAGTAAAAAACCTTAACATAAGCCACAACATTTTATTGAAACTACTCACCATAATCTAGTGGTATTCTAGGCAAGTTATATCAATTAAGAATCAACATTAAATATAGTTGCTGAAAAGACATTACCTAATTCCATATCCAAATGATTTTGCCATTTTCTAGCAGAAGCTAGGTAGGGTGAGTTTAGAAATATTTTTGAACAATCACATCAGATCTTATTCAGAGCTGATCGGCCTAAAGACCAATTAGTGAAAAAAGATCAGAATTCAGCTGCCTGTGTAACCACACCCTTACTGTAAACTGCTCCACCTTGAAGGCTTACCACACAACCAAAACTATCTGACTGCAATGCTTGATGCTGTGGGAATGACTGGGGCTTTTATACTGTTGCTGACAGCCATGGAGGCGCCACAGTTTAACTATCTGATTGGAAGCAGGTGTGATCATTAGACAGACTAGTTGAGGGCGAGGAGTGACAGGAGTGTTCAATGATTGCCTTAATATAGGCTGAATTCTAAGACGCTGCCCTTATGAGTGATCTAAAAGGATTGGAGGTGTAAGCAATGGGTGTGTTTGAGCAGTAAGGCTAGCAAAGCCAACTGTAGATAAAAGTCGGCAATAGATGAAAGTTAGGGGAGGTATCTCTATGACAGCTGAAAATCGGACACTGTCAGGGTTTTCCAACAGTAAGGCTCAGATCAACATGGCAGTGTGAACATAGCTTTTATTGTTTATAAAGGTTTTTCTTTATAAATGTCTTAATAAAGTTTTCTATACCCCCATATCACACAATCACAAACTAAAAACATAGGTCTCAAATATCACTTTAATTTGTATCCCCCTTAGTGTAGTGTTAGAATCACAGCAAAGTTGGTTCCTGTTTCGGGTCACGTTCGCTTTGGGTCAGGCAAAATCACCCAAATGATTGTTTGACAAATAGTGCCTCTCACAATGCAGGTGATGGCTGTTGTTGGAAAAAAGCAACATCGTCGACTTAATCAAAAACTGCATGACATTTGATCACATGCAGGGCCGTGCACAGACATTTGATCACATGCAGGGCCGTGCACAGACATTTGATCACATGCAGGGCCGTGCACAGACATTTGATCACATGCAGGGCCGTGCACAGACATTTGATCACATGCAGGGCCCTGCACAGACATTTGATCACATGCAGGGCCGTGCACAGACATTTGATCACATGCAGGGCCGTGCACAGACATTTGATCACATGCAGGGCCGTGCACAGACATTTGATCACATGCAGGGCCGTGCACAGACATTTGATCACATGCAGGGCCGTGCACAGACATTTGATCACATGCAGGGCCGTGCACAGACATTTGATCACATGCAGGGCCGTGCACAGACATTTGATCACATGCAGGGCCGTGCACAGACATTTGATCACATGCAGGGCCGTGCACAGACATTTGATCACATGCAGGGCCGTGCACAGACATTTGATCACATGCAGGGCCGTGCACAGACATTTGATCACATGCAGGGCCGTGCACAGACATTTGGGGGGCAGGTGCTCAAAATAAAAAAGGGCAGAAATAAAAAAGAATCGCCTTTCATAATTCATTTACACGAAATACATAACCTACCAATTGCCTCTGGAGCCAAAATTTCATAAAGTCTTATTTTCTGCACCAATACACTCACTCATCACAAATTGTAAGCAAGCCAGTGCCTCCTAGGCCAAGAGAGGACCAGAGATGATTGACATCTGGAAGAGTGGCTATCAGCTGATCAGAGCAAATGATGATGTAAATATGTTAGCTTGTGCTCTAGTTAGCTATGCTGTCGAAACAAACTAGTTTTTACTTGATTTGAGTTTGTTCTGCTGCTGACATCTGCCTCTTACTAACAATTGCCCCATTCTTTGTCCCTAACAGTGAGAGAAAGATCAAAAGTAGCTTCCTACCAGTATTCAAGTGTCCCTGACCAGCGCCCACAGCCACTGCATGCAAATCAGACAAGTGCACTCTTGGAGGGTGGGAGAGGGGGTATTTTAGGTGATTCAAGAGCTTATAAAATTTGCTAATTTGATGTGCAATTAGTTATATTTCAAATTCACATGAAAAATTGAAAAGACCATATAGGCTAATTCATCAAATAAATTCACCGAGTTGCGAAAGCAATTTTTCCTAGGAGGGCAAGTGCTTGGCCACGAGTTGAACCCTATCTATGCACGTGCCTGATCACATCACTTTTTTCCAACAAGTCAGTCCATAAAATGTCTGCCCTGCTAGAGCTGCCCCAGTCAACTGCAGATTGCTCGATTGCTTTAGCCTTACCACTGAGACAGCCAAGCCAGACTTCACTGAGCCAGACTACCGAAGGGTTGTACAATGCTCACAATAGCACTAGCTAAAGGAAAGTGCTTATTTCCAGTATATGAGTGAGTTTCCCAATTGAGGCCAGTATAGCTCCTTATGCTTCTTGTGTTTCCCCATCAGCTGCTGTCACTGACTAGCAAGCTAGCTAGCTAGGTTGTAATGGGGCCTGCTTCGCCTGGAATAGCTAGCGAACATTTCCAACGCTGTAGAGCTGTGTTTATTACGCTCTTGTCCGGGACAATATTGACAATCTGGAGTTCCAATGCAGCAGTTGTTTGCTGGATTACAGGAATGAGGTGGTTAAGTTTAGCAAACTAATCTAAATTCTGCACAAATTTATGGGGACAATGGAAATTGGAACTTTCTCGTTCTCAACTCCTATGGCTGGATGCTGCTCGGGCCTGATGGAATTTTCCCTGCCTTGTCATCTGTCACTATCCAAATGGCCTGCACTAACTGGAACTTGCTTACCAAGGAAGTCATCTCAATCTGCTTCTCCTCCTCCATCCTGTAGTGAAGTAGATGTTGAACAGAAAGAAAAATATTCCAATCAGCGCTGGTCCCATGTCTCTACTCGTGAAAACTGAAGTCAGCGGCAGGCTACTAATCAGACGGGAGTGACTGTGAGAGGTCCGTAGCAGATTGACATGGTGGTGCCTGCGCCTTCATCATTGGGATTGCCTGTGTCTGCGATGGCTGTAATGACTCCAACTACGCTGACTCCAGCAGCGGCTTCGTCATTGAGTTCGTCTCTTTTCCCTCTCTCTGGGTCTGATCGGGCACTGCCTGCTGTGGGAGGTCTCGACATATCCCTGGGAGCAGCGGGTGAACGCTATCCATCTTTTCGTGGGCCCGTGAAAGATTCAACAAATTGTGTGAAGGGGGAGGAATGGGCGGCCAGCTACGACATAGCCCGGGATCAAACCCAGGTCTGTAGTGACGCCTCAAGCACTTCGATGCAGTGCCTTAGACCACTGTGCCAGTCGGGAAGCCGCTCCCAAATATTTGAAACCAGCATCAGGAAGTTGAGTCTATCAGAGTTCATATGGGATTCAATGAAGGGCAGCTCAGAACAGCTGAAGATGGATTTTAATGAACTGATTGGGCCACTGCTTGACATCAACAAATGCCCCATAATATCTGTCCCTCTACCCTCCCTAAATCATGGCATTGAATGATTCAGCAGACTTTTAGGCCTCCATAACTCTGGCTACGAGCCAACTGCAGCTCTGTCGGTGTAACATTTAACAGGATACCTTCTGGAAGCAAAGCTTTTTATATAAGGAGGATGGGATCCACCCAAATCATTTGGATTCCTGGATCCTTTCACAGCATTATAAGGCTGCGTTGAGACAATGACTTATCAATGAAGCCCAGCTCAGATAATCTCTACCATTGGGTAACTGAGTTGTGATAATGCTTCAGCAAATGTACATTATCCCAGGGGCGTTGGAAGTAATGTAAGTAACCTAATTTATGTGCCTCTTACTGCCCTGAATGCCTCTGCTGATCCCACAGCTATTGTATGCAGTAATAATGTGCCTATGAACCAGAGTTATACTGTTCGCAATGAGGTGGTATGCCCTAGTAGGAAGTCCACTGCGTGCAGCTCATCCTGCACTAACATCAATAACATGAGCATGTCTACCTCTGCTAAGCTTCCCAGTAAAGCAATGAAAACAATCAATCAAGAAAAGTGCAAAATATTGTCCATGTTAACATATGTAGCTTAAGGGTGCCTAACATTTTTAATCTGACTGTAAAGGGACTGTTTGGGGTTTACTGCAAGTGGATCCTTTGATATGTACAATATAATGAGTATGTAGTTTGATGTAATGTTTGACAAATGGGAGAGAAATAGCCATCATTATTTCTTTATCTGTTTTTGTTTAGATGATGTGTGTTGGACAGCCAAATGCTTTATTTATGGTCAACATCATCATGTGCAACCTGTTGGGGCTAGGGGGCAGCATTTTCACTTTTGGGTGAAAGGCGTGCCCAGAGTAAACTGCCTCCTACTCTTTCCCAGATGGGAATATATGCATATTATTATTACTGGTGGAGAGAAAACACTCTGAAGTTTCTAAAACTGTTTGAATTATGTCTGTGAGTATAACAGAACTCATATGGCAGACAAAAACCTGAGAAGAAATCCAAACAGGAAGTGAGAACTCAATTTTGAAAACAGTGCCATTTGATGTCCATCTTTAGATATGGATGAGCATGCACTTCCTAGGGCTTCCACAAGATGTCACCATCTTTAGATTCTGGTTATATGATTCTACTATAAAGGAGGGGCTCATAATAGCTCTTTGAGTGGGTGGTCTGGCAGAAGCCTCGGTCTCATTGCGCACGGTCACGAGAGAGTGTTCTTGCGTTCCAATGTTTCTTCAGATAATGAAATACTCCGGTTGGAACCTTATTGCTGATTAATGTTTAAAACACCCTAAATATAGATTGCATACATCATTTGACTTGTTTCTACGACCTGTAACGGAACGTTTTGAGTTTTTGTCTGGAGGAATTGCTCGTGCTTTTTGAGGATTGAATGCTGGGCTGAACAAGCTAACAACAAGTGGCTAAATGATGGGCTTTTTGGAACTTTATGAAACAAATCAGTCATTTATTGTCGAACTGGGATTCCTGGAACTGCCTTCTGATGAAGATAATCAAAGGTAAGTGAATATTTATAGTGTTTTTTGTAGCTTCTGTTGACGCCAAAATGGCGGCTATTTCTTTGGGTTCTGAGCGCCGTTCTCAGATTATTCCGTTATCAGATTAGTTTTTTTTGCTTATCTGACACAACGGTTGCATAGCGGATACGTTTCTCTTTAATTCTGTGAATAACACTTGCATCTTTTATCAATGTTTATTGTGAGTATTTCTGAAAAATCACCGGATGTTTTGAAATCAAAACATTACTGCACGTAACGCGCCAATGTAAACTGAGATTTTTTTTATATATATATATGCACATTATCGAACAAAACACACAATACATGTATAACATGATGTCCTATGAGTGTCATCTGATGGAAATAATCAAAGGTTAATGATTTATTTGATCTATATTCATGCTTTTGTGACTGTGAATTTGGTGGTCATCTAACATAAATATATGTTGTGTTTTCGCTGTAAAACATTTTAAAAATCGGACACGATGGGTAGATTAGCAAGATGTTTATCTTTTATTTGCTGTATTGGACTTGTTAATGTGTGAAAGTTAAATATTTCTAAAGAATATTTTTTTCAGCTGAATGGGGGGTGGGGGGGGGTGTTCCCTTTGTGCCCCCTAGCCCCAACATTAGAAACAAGGTGCATGAAATCAATAATTTGCTAGTAACAGACGACATTCATATTATATGAAACTACCTTAGGTAATACCTTTAAGGATACAGTGGTAGCAATACATGGTTATAAGAGCTACAGAAAATACAGAAATGCCAAAGGTGGAGGTGTTGCCGTTTATATTCAGAACCACATTCCTGTTAAGCTTAGAGAGGACCTCATGTTAAACACTGTCAAAGTAATATGACGACAGGTTAATCTGACCTCACCTTAAGCCCATTCTAGTGGGAAGCTGCTATAGACCACCATGTGCTTGTTACTTCAACTCCCGCTCCAGCGCTCAACGTCATCGGTCTACTAACCACCGGTCCTGGCAACCCATATTTACGCACACCTAGCAACCATCATTACGCAGACCTGCGCACCATCATCAGTCACACCTATATTTCATTACGACCTTCATTACTAACCATTTATCCAGCACTCTGTTTTGTCAGTCATCAGGTAGTATTGTTTATGTTTCCATGTCAGACGCTTCTCTTGTTTTGTATCATTACATGTTCATTATTCATTCTGCATTACAGAATACTCCCTCAACAAATGGAACAGGGACACCTACGTCATCAACACCATGACCAGCTGGCTCATTTTGGAATGGATGAGTTCCTACACGTTCTTCAACTAGGGGCGTCATCTCCAAACAGCGGAGGATTCTCTACCACAAGTCGACCCATCGAGCCAGTACCCCAGCCCATCCAGCAGTCCGTCCTGGTCAGCGATGCCCGATTGTCCCTCCCGGACAAATATGACGGATCTCAATCGAAATGCCATGGCTTCCTACTCCAGTGCTCCCTCTATTTTCACTCATCAGATGGTAGCCCCCACCACTGAAAGGTTTCCACTGTTATTTCTCTGCTGACCAGACAGGCGTTGGAATTGGTCACGGCCGTCTGGGAGAGAAGAGAGGAGGATCTGGGTTCCTATGTGGGGTTCATGGTTCTATTCAGGGGGTCTTTGACCATGCATCGGAGGGCAAAGAGGGGGATGAGCAACTACTCCAACTCCAGCAGGATGGCCAGACCGTGTCGGAGTACCTGCTCACCTTTCGGACAGTGGCAGCATCCAGCGGATGGAATGAACGGGCGCACAGCAGCCTATTCAGAAGAGGATTGTGTGAGGGGTCCAGACATAGTTGGCTTGCCAAGACGATAACCTATCCTTGGACGCCCTCATCGCAATGGCCATCCGTCTAGATAACCTGCTTCGGGAGCGTCGGTACCCCCATCGCCTCTCTCCCTCCTCAGGGACAGACACATTATCACCCGTCTCCTGGGTTAGGATTCCATCATAATTTTCCGCCAAACCTTTCCTAGTATCAATTTCACTGGCTGGCTGTCCTTCATGTTTTGTCTCTACAGCTCGAGTGAACTCCGGTACCACAGGGAATTTTATTGACCAGGCTCTCGCCTCCTTCCGTAACATCACCTCATACCCGCACTTCTCTCGTTGTCCTGTTTAAGCACTGGTTAGTCAACAACTAGGATCCGGGACAATCCCACACATCACAGCACCACTCACCCTCACCGTGGAATCAATACATCAAGAAAGCCTTCCCTCCCTCAACATCAGTGCACCCATACCCAAGATCATCCTTGGCCTCCCATGGCTTCAACTTCATAACCCCCCATCTCATGGCCAGGATGAAAATCACAGACGGGGGACAAGGATGCCGGAAGACCTGCTTTTCCTTTCCCTGTGATTCCACGTAGGTTGATAGTCCTGTGGTTGCCCTTAAGCCCAGAAACTTTGGGAGTTTTTCTCCAAGACCTGTGCCACCTGTCTCCCTCCTCATCACCCCCAGGACTGTGCCATCGACCTGCTTGCAGGCTCTGCGCCTCCATGCGGCTGCATCTACTCTCTGTCGAGGGCTGAAACCAAGGCCATGGAGGAGTACATCCAGGAGGCGCTCCAGCAGGGTTTCATTTGCTCGTCCACCTCCCCTGCGTTGGTTGCACCTGTGCATCGATTACAGAAATTTGAATTCCATCACCACAAAGTACCGCTACCCTCTCCCGTTGGTGCCGGCCACGATCGAACAACACAGCAGGGCCTGTTTTTTTACAAAGTTGGAACTGTTGTGTGCCAACAATTTGATCCGCATCCGGGAGTGGGATGAATGGAAGACTGCCTTCAGCACGATGTCTGGTCATTACGAGAACTTGGTGATGCTTTTTGGATTAGCCAATGCTCTGTCAGTGTTCCAGGAATTTGTCAACAAGGTGTTCCGGGACATGCTTGGACACCAGGTGGTCGTGTATATCGATAACATCCTGGTCTACTTTGCAGGATCACATCGCCCAAGTCCGAGAAGTCCTGGAATGCCTCCTGGCCAACCACCTCTACATCAAAGCGGAGAAGTGTCAATTCCATCAGGAGGATGTCTCCTTTTTGGGTTACCAGATCAGCCCACAAGGAGTCATGATGGATGAGAAGAAGGTGGATGCTGGCTGTCATGTAATGGTGAGCAGTTTTTGAGATTTGCCAACTTCTACTGCCGATTCATTAAGAACTTTGGCTCGATCACCTGTCCTCTCACTTCTCTCCTTAAGGGTAGTCCTCGGGAAGTTGGGGTGGAATCCTGCAGCAGACAAAGCCTTCTTCCTACTGAAGGTACATTTCACCTCCGCCCCGTTGCTCAAACATCCAGATCCTACACTGCCCTTTATGGTGGAGGTGGATGCTTCAGAAGTAGGTGTGGGGGCTGTCCCAACATCAAAGTAATCCACAGAAATGGTATCCATGTGCATATTCCTTCAAAAAGTTGTCTCCTGCAGAGAGGACTACGATGTTGGCTATTGGGAGCTCCTGTCATTGAAGTTGACATTATAAGTGTGGAGACACTGGCTGGAGGGTGCCCAGGACCAATTTATCATCCTCACCTACCATCGGAACCTGGAGTACATACGGACAGTGAGGCGACTGAACCCGCACCAAGCCAGGTGGGGGTTTTTCTTCACCACATGCGATTTCCCGCTGACATATTGCCCAGGGTCAAAAAACATTAAAGCCGATGCCCTGTCCCATCTCTATGATTCAGGAGAGGTTCCTATCTTGAGTGCACCCATAATTACACCCTCTCAAGTCGTAGCCCCTGTGCTCTGGGATGCTGATGTGGACATTCACCAGGCCCTGGAGAGGGAACCCGCACCTGCTAGCCTGTCCTCCTGAGTGCACCTACGTTCCCACGGGGATAAGGGATCGGTTGTTGACCTGGGTGCACACAGCTGGGTGCACTGATCTCCCCTCTTCTGATGGTTTTACCAGAATTTTTGTAATGGTGTTCAGATTCTCAAAATCATGCTGTTTCATCACTCTCTCTGGTCTCCCTACTGCTATTCAGGTTGCTGAGGCACTGTTCCAGCAGGTCTTCCAGCACTATGGCCTTCCAGGGGATATCATCTCCGATCGTGGCCCCCAATTCACATCACGTGTATGGAAGGCCTTCATGGAAAAGCTGGGGGTCAAGGTCAGCCTCACTTCCAGGTCCCGGCCTCAGTCTAATGGGCAGGTGGAGAGGATGACCCAGGAGCTGGGGAGTTTTCTAAGGAGCCATTGCCAGGACCGGCAAGGGATGAACACGCCCAGAATTCATTGCGACACTCCTCCACCAGGCTGACTCCCTTCCAGTGTGTTCTGGGTTATCAGCCAGCCCCTGCCTGTGTGATCTTCGAGCCTGACCGAAGTTCTTCCTCCTGTGCCATCAGCAGATCCATCCTAGACTCCCGACATCGTGGGGGTTGGCTCCAGTACCTGGTGGACTGGGAGAGGTATGGTCTAGAGGAGCTGTATTGTGTTCCAGTAGCAAAATGCTAAATCCCAACATCATCTGTGATTTCCACCTTCTTTGTCCGGACCAGCCCGCTACTCGCCCTCGAGGCCGTTCCCCTGGCCGGTGTAGTCCATCGGGAGTGTGGGGAGGTACTGTTACATCTACTCCCGCTCCGGGGCTCGAAGTCTCTGGTCTACTAACCACCGAACCTGGCAATGCACCCCATCATCAGTCACACCTGAACTTCATTACTACCTTCATTACATACTAAACACAGCAACAACAAAAAACGTCCCTATTTCGGGACCCTGTCTTTCAAAGATAATTCGTAAAAATCCAAACACAGATCTTCATTGTAAAGGGTTTAAACACTGTTTCCCATGCTCCATAAACAATTAATGAACATGCACCTGTGGAACGGTTGTTAAGACACTAACAGCTTACAGACGGTAAGCAATTAAGGTCACAGTTATGAAAACTTAGGACACAAAAGAGGCCTTTCTACTGACTCTGAAAAACACTAAAAGAAAGATGAGTCCTTGCTCATCTGCTTGAACGTGCCTTATGCTGCAAGGAGGCATGAGGACTGCAGATGTGGCCAGGGCAATAAATTGCAATATCCGTACTGTGAGACGCCTAAGACAGCGCTACAGGGAGACAGGATGGACAGCTGATTGTCATTGCAGTGGCAGACCACGTGTAACAACACCTGCACAGGATCGGTACATCCGAACATCACACTTGCGGGACAGGTACAGGATGGCAACAACAACAGCCCGAGTTACACCAGGAACACACAATCCCTCCATCAGTTCTCAGACTGTCCGCAATAGACTGAGAGAGGCTGGACTGAGGGCTTGTAGGCCTGTTGTAAGGCAGGTCCTCACCGGCAACAACGTCGCCTATGGGTACAAACCCACCGTCGCTGGACCAGACAGGACTGGCAAAAAGTGCTCTTCACTGACGAGTCGCGGTTTTGTCTCACCAGGGGTGATGGTCAGATTTGTGTTTATCATTGAAGGAATGAGCGTTACACCGAGGCCTGCAGGCTCATCCTGACATGTCCCTCCAGCATGACAATGCCACCAGCCATACTGCTCGTTCTGTGCATGATTTACTGCAAAACAGGAATGTCAGTGTTCTGCCATGGCCAGTGAAGAACCCGGATCTCAATCCCATTGAGCACGTCTGGGACCTGTTGTATCAGAGGGTGAGGGCTAGGGCCATTCCCCTCAGAAATGTCCAGGAACTTGCAGGTGCCTTGGTGGAAGAGTAGGGTAACATCTTACAGCAAGAACTGGCAAATCTGGTGCAGTCCATGAGGAGGAGATGCACTGCAGTACTTAATGCAGCTGGTGGCCACACCAGATATTGACTGTTACTTTTGATTTTAACCCTCCCTTTGTTCAGGGACACATTATTCAATTTCTGTGACTCACATGCCTGCCTCAGTTGTTGAATCTTGTCATACAAATATGTACACATGTTAAGTTTGCTGAAAATAAATGCAGTTGACAGTGAAAGGACATTTCTTTTTTGCTGAGTTTATTTATCTAGCACTCTGTTTTGTCAGTCATCGGGTAGTATTGTTTGTTTCCACGTCAGATGTTTCTCTTGTTTTGTATCGTTTCATAAATATTTCAAAAACTTAAACCATTATATTTGGGACAAATCATTCACTAAACTCTAAACCTCAACTAAATATTGTATTGAATAATGTGCAAATTGAGCAAGTTGAGCAAGTTGGGGTGACTAAACTGCTTGGAGTAACCCTGGATTGTAAAACATATTGATACAACAGTAGCTAAGATGAGGAAAAGTCTGTCCATAATAAAGTGCAGCTCTGCCTTCTTAACAGCACTATCAACAAGGCAAGTCCTACAGAACCTACTTTTGTCGCACCTGGACTACTGTGCAATCGTGTGTTCGGTCGTAAGGCTGCCTTATTCTAAAATGTTTGTTTTTTTTAAATCCTCATCAATCTACATGCAATACCCCATAATGACAATGTAAAAATAAGTTTTACGAAGTGTTTGCAAATGTATTAAAAATAAGAAACAGAAATATCTTATTTACATGTATTCAGACCCTTTGCTGTGAGACTCGAAATTGAGCTCAGGTGCATCCTGTTTCCATTGAAATTTTTCTTCAACTTGATTGGAGTCCACCTGTGGTAAATTTGGAAAGGCACACACCTGTCCATATGAGGTCCCACAGTTGACAGTGCATGTCAGAGCAAAAACCAAGCCATGAGGTCGAAGGAATACGAGACAGGATTGTGTCGAGGCACAGAGCTGGGGAAGGGTACCAAAATACTTCTGAAGCATTGAAGGTCTCCAAGAACACAGTGACCTACATAATTCTTGAATGGAAGAAGTTTGAAACCACCAAGGCTCTTTCTAGAGCTGGCTGCCCGGCCAAACTGAGCAAATCGGGGGAGAAGGGCCATGGTCAGGGAGGTGACCAAGAACCTGATGGTCACTCTGACAGAGATCCAGGGTACCTACGTGGAGATGGGAGAACCTGCTAGAAGGACAACCATCTCTGCAGCACTCAACCAATCAGGCCTTTATGGTAGAGTGGCCAGATAGAAGCCACTCCTCAGTAAAAGGCACATGACAGCTCACTTGGAGACACCTAAAGGACTCTCAGACAATGAGAAGCAAGATTCTCTGGTCTGATGAAACCAAAATTGAACTCTTTGGCCTGAATACCAAGTGTTACATCTGGAGGAAACCTGGCACCATCCCTACAGTGAAGCATGGTGGTGGCAGCATCATGCTGTGGGGATGTTCTTCAGCAGCAGAGACTGAGTCAGGATTGAAGGAAAGATGAATGGAGCAAAGTACAGAGATCCTTGATGAAAACCTGCTCCATAGCGCTCAGAACCTCAGACTGGGTCGAAGGTTCACCTTCCAACAGGACAACGACCCTAAGCACACAGCCAAGACTATGCAGCAGTAGCTTCTGGACAAGCCTTGAGTAGCCCATCCAGAGCCCGGATTTGAACCCGATCTAACATCTCTGGAGACACCTGAAAATAGCTGTGCAGCGACGCTCCCAGTCCAACCTGACAAAGCTTGAGAGGATCTGCAGAGAATGGGAGAAACACACCAAATACAGGTGTGCCAAACTTGTAGTGTGCTACCCATGACTCGAGGCTGTAATCACTGCCAAAGGTGCTCAACAAAGTACTGAGTATAGGGTCTGAATACTTATGTAAATGTAATATTTCAGTTTTGTATTTTTAATACTGAAAACCTGTTTTTCCTTTGTCATTATGGGGTATTGTGTGAACATTTGTGGGGAAAAACCCCAAATATAATACATTTTAAAATAAGGCTGTAAAGTAACAAAATGTGAAAAAAAAGTAAAGGGGTCTGAATACTTTCCAAATGCACTGTATGGAGTAAAAAGTACATTATTTTCTTCAGGAATGTAGTAGAGTAAAAGTAAAAGTTGTAAAAAATATAAATAGTTCTTAGTACTTAAGAAGTACTTTAAAGTAGTTTTACTTCAGTACTCTACACCACTGATTAATTTACAAGCATAATTGTCTCCATAGTTCCTGGGAGGGGGAAATGTACCCATTTGTGATTCATACATTGAAATTGTATTGAAACAGGAGGACCAGTAGAGAGCACCCTTCCCTCTCTGTATATAAATACAAAATGTACGGTATTTCCAAAGGTGAACTATTGTCAAGTAGAGGCAATACAGAGATAATAAAGAATGAATTAAGATACGAAAATTAGTCAATACACTACTCAAGAGATGGCAAAAGTATTTTTATTAAATAAACAATAAATTACTATAAATAATACATGAACATATAAATAATGAATGCAATACTGAAATGACATCGCAGCATACCAGAACAACTTTTAAGAAAAATGGGTTTTAAATGAAACAATAACAGGAAATTCACAGCCAAAAGTTTCACTTCTGTTTTTAAGATATGTGGAATGATTTGAGTTACTGGAGTTTTAGTGATGCATTGTTATTAGAGGTTGGTTGATGTACACACCACGTTCAAAAATGGTTAATGTATTGAAATGACTGTGCATTGATATGCGAGCTGGGGATATCCTTAAATGAAAATGACAGAAGGACTAGGAGAGATGTTTCCTGACATGCACACATAAAAACATTGTATAGAAACAAGTTGTTTTTTTGTATTATTTAAATTGTTCCTTGAAAAAACGTCTTCACTAATACCACACTAATGATATACAACTACACATTTCCAAACGTTAGACACCAAATTGAGTCACTTCTCACTCACTCACACACACATACAAACACACACACGCTGTATGATTGTATAAAACATTTGCGGGGAAACCCAGTTTAGAATAAAAGTGAATTGTTTGATAAATATAGTGAAACTTAATCGCTTGTAGGCTACTTCTGGAATACCTGTGCTCTATCGAAGGGTGATTTCCATAAGAAACCTTGGTAAACATTACCATGTCATAACTGATCGGTTTGGAATGATTACTCTGGTAATGGAGGACTTGTTGTAAACATGCACTGGGCATGGGTCACCAGATGAAGTGGAGGGAGTGAATAGGAGGGAGGGAAGTAAACAATAGAGATAGATACAGGACTAAAAAGAGACATCTATCTAAGTCTATGAGTAAACCATTTCCTGTCACAGGGTGAGTATGCGCAGGGAAGCGCTGCCCTCGTGTGGCAGAGAAGGAAAGCCGGCGTTAAAGGGAATTGGCACGTCACTTTGACATCAGAGATTTCAAAAAAGCCCACAAAAGTTGTGCATGGCAAAGAACATTTCAGACTGTGATTTCTATATTTTGTGCAATTTAAAGATAAAGTTACAAAATACCAAAATTGTAAATGAATAAATCCCTTTGTCAATTTATATTTACGTCACAATGCTTCCGTGGAAGTTGAGGTGCTCATTTACCAGCCCCATCATAAAGTATTTCAGCACAAAATCAATTCTTATGGTGGCAGCTACATAACATACTGTATACTTACAGGGCAAGGATGAGTAGAGCACAAGGTGAGCGGAAATAGGAAATCCATTTTTTATGAATAAAGGGATTTCCCTCAAATTTGAAGTACTTCATTTGATTCATTCCCTTCAATCCCAAAATTCTTTGGGTTGCAGATTTAGCTGGGGGTGGCGGATGGGGTCTTCCTGCGGGGGGAGGTGGATGGGGTCTTCCTTGGGTCTTCCTGCGGGGGGCGGTGGATGGGGTCTTCCTTGGGTCTTCCTGCGGGGGGCGGTGGATGGGGTCTTCCTTGGGTCTTCCTGCGGGGCGGTGGATGGGGTCTTCCTTGGGTCTTCCTGCGGGGGCGGTGGATGGGGTCTTCCTTGGGTCTTCCTGCGGGGGCGGTGGATGGGGTCTTCCTTGGGTCTTCCTGCGGGGGGCGGTGGATGGGGTCTTCCTTGGGTCTTCCTGCGGGGGGCGGTGGATGGGGTCTTCCTTGGGTCTTCCTGCGGGGGGCGGTGGATGGGGTCTTCCTTGGGTCTTCCTGCGGGGGGCGGTGGATGGGGTCTTCCTTGGGTCTTCCTGCGGGGGGCGGCGGATGGGGTCTTCCTGGGGCATACATCTACACATCTACATTATAACAAAAATAACTAAATACATTTGCAGTGGCGGCCACTATTTATTGCGCCGATGCTAAATGCATATAGGGGAAACACTGGGGTTGGCCTTGTTTTGGATTGCAGGATCAAAGGTTAATCCCAGGTGTAACTGGGATATGAGTGTGGGTGGTTTAGGACGACGGGCGGAGGAAAGGGAGACGTAGGACGTGTTTTGGAATGAAAGCTCTCCTAACATGATATTTTGACAATGAATTCCACATCTATAATGTTCTCCAAAGCATGCAGTGATGCTCATATCACAACATAGATTTGTCGATCAATATCTTTTGATCTCTCTCTTTCCTTAATCCCTAGTCCTAAATTTAAAGGTTGCTCTCCTGAGTGTTGTTGGCCGAGATGGGGTGCAGACCTCCGTTGTCGTTGAGTCTCCTGGCGCGGTAGGTTTCATAGTGGATGTTGTGGGTAACTTCCTTCAGGTCCTGGAGGTGAGACCTGGGAGGGAGAGTGGAGGGCGGGCATTTGCTGATAGCTACATACAGATGGATTTGGTCACTAAAGTCAACTTCAAAGCCAAAAGAGACTCATCTGTAATTGTATTGTAAGAATAGGAAAGCTATAAAGCATTAGTAAAAGATAGATCAATGTACGATTGATTGCTTTACCTGATGAGGAAATCTCGTAGCAGAGCAAATTCGCAGTGATTGGGATTTTCAACTGCAACAAAATACAAGAAAGAACCCATTTGGCATAAAAAAATCTAAATCACATTTGCTTCACATGTCTGAGCCTGGGACCAACTACAGTATAACAACCTCCATAAATCCATTCCCTCTGCCTCTCTGAGGAGAAAGGTCAACATAATAAGCTTGGCATTAACTTCTCTAGGGTTAGGGGCAGCATTGGGAATTTTGGATGAAAAGCATGCCCAAATTAAACTGCCTGCTACTCAGCCATATAAGCTAGAATATGCATACTAGATTTGCATAGAAAACACTCTGAAGTTTCTAAAACTGCTTGAATGATGTCTGTGAGTATAACAGAACTCATATGGCAGGCAAAAATCTGGGAAAAATCCAACCAGGAAGTGGGAAATCTGAGGTTTGTAGTTTTTCAACTCTTAGACTATTGAATACACAGTGTCTATATTGCACTTCCTACAGCTTCCACTATATGTCAACAGTCTTTAGAACCTTGTTTGATGCTTCTACTGTGAAGTGGGGGTGAATGAGAGGGGAATGAGTCAGAGGTCTGCCAGAGAGCCACGAGCTCAGTCTTCCGCGTTCACGTGAGAGCATTGCAATTCTACAGACAAAGGAATTCTCCGGTTGGAACATTAATGAAGATTTATGTTAAAAACATCCTAAAGATTGATTCTATACATCGTTTGACATGTTTCTACAGACTGTAACGGAACTGTTTGACTTTTCGTCTGCTCCTAGTGATCGCGCGTCGTGAGTTTGAATTGTGTACTGAAGGCGCGAACAAAAATGAGGTATTTGGACATAAATGATGGACATTATCAAACAAAACAAACATTTATTGTGGAACTGGGATTCCTGGGAGTGCATTCTGATGAAGATCATCAAAGGGAAGTGAATATTTATAATGCTATTTCTGACTTCTGTTGAATACACACCAAGGCGGATATCTGTTTGGGTTGTTTTTGTCTCTGAGCGCTGTACTCAGATTATAGCATGGTGTGCTTTTTCCGTAAAGTTTTTTTTAAATCTGATACAGCGGTTGCATTAAGGAGAAGTGGATCTAAAATTCCATGCATAACAGTTGTATCTTTTAGCAATGTTTGTTATGAGTATTTCTGTAAATTGATGTGGCTCTCTGCAAAATCACCAGATGTTTTGGAACTACTCAACGTAACGCACTAATGTAAACTCAGATTTTTGGATATAAATATGAACTTTACCAAACAAAACATACATGTATTGTGTAACATGAAGTCCTATGAGTGTCACCTGATGAAGATCATCAAAGGTTAGTGATTAATTTTATCTATATTTCTGCTTTTTGTGACTCCTCTCTTAACCACCCTTAACCACTGCGCCACCTGGGAGGCCCGTAGTGACTCCTCTCTTTGGCTGGAAAAATGGCTGTGTTTTTCTGTGACTTGGCTCTGACCTAACATAATCGTTTGGTTTGCTTTCGTCGTAAAGCCTTTTTGAAATCAGACACTGTAGCTGGATTTACAACAAGTGTATCTTTAAAATAATGTAAAATACATGTATGTTTGAGGAGTTTTAATTATGGGGTTTCTGTTTTTTTAAATTTGGCGCCCTGCAGTTTTACTGGCTGTTGACGAGGTTCGACGCTACCGTCCCACGTAACCTAGAGAGGTTAATATTGGACCTAACTAATTATATTGAGGTTATAAATAAACCTACCTTCTACCACACCCCAGGCTGTCTTCCTCCCCAGAACCCGTTTGCCGTTCACTTGGAAGTCCTTGTCGCTGCCCACCACTGCAAAGGGCATGGTCTCCTGTGAACAGACTCGTTTAAACAGGGTTCAATTGGACGAGGAAAACATAAGACATTTACAAATCCTGTGCAATAGACAGAGCCAGGAGATATTATTCTTCTGAGGAGGGGTGTCAGAAAGACAGCTAAAATGACAAAGAAGCAGAAAGATAGAATAAGAGAAATAGTCTGATATTCATATGAAATTAATTTCAATATTTGAATTGCCTAATCATTTTGGCAATCGCTATTTTGCATGCTCATACCATTGAGGCATGGGAGAAAAAGAGGGAGAAGTACAAATGTATTCCACTTGAAAGGAAGAGTATTAGGGAGACATAATCAATTGAAGTGATTGAGTCCTTTACAGTAGGATGCAAGGTTGTGGATTTCAAAAATTGGAACAGAGGCCCTTACCCTAATCTTGTCATTTTCATTCTTATCCTCCATATCATCATCAAACTCATTCTGCGGGTAGTACTCAATCCCATGCGTCTCCAGCTCCTTCCTCACCTAAGAGATGAAGAGGAGGCAGAGGTTACATATCCTAATGTGCACTAGAAGAATGTGTTCCCTCATGACTTGGTTATCCATAACAAGTTCTACCATGACTTCTATCTAGACCAGGGATATTCAACCTGGGGTCCGCGGTCCCTAGTACAGCTGGGGGTCCGCGAAAATATAGATACCAAAGAGCTCCAAAGAGCTCTATTTTCATGTCATCCAACAAATCTAAACGCCTGGAGTTTACTCACTGGTATTGGTACTTGGATTGGAACTGGTGCTTAAGACAGATGACATGAAAATAGTGCTCTTTGGCCACGCACAGCAGTGCTGGATTTGGTGTCGAAAAAAGAATGCATTAGCAGAAAAGAACCCCATACCTACTGTAAAATATGGTGGAAGATCTTTGATGTTATGGGGCTATTTTGCTTCCACTGGTCCTGGGGCCCTTGTTAAGGTCAACAGCATCATTAACGTTACCCAGTTCCAGGACATTTTTGGCAAAAACATCAAAATCAACAAAGAAATGGTTAATTGGCCACAAAATCATAATTTTGCAATGGCAACCTCAGTCTCTGGACTTGAAACCCATTCGAAACCTGTGGTTTGAATTGAAGAGGGCAGTCCATAAGCGCAGACAAAGGAAATCAAGGATTCGGGAGGATTCTAAAGTATATAGAGGAATGGTCTAAGATCCCTTCCAATGTGTTCTCCAACTTATAAAACATTTTAGAAAAAGGCTCAATGCCATTACCCTCACAAGGTGAGGTATTAAAAAGTATTGAAAACAGGGGAGTCAATCATTTTGACCACTACCTTTTCGAGGAAAAAAAGTATTACTTTCTAATTTTTGCTAATCTTTAACAAGGGTATAAATAATTTCAGACCCCACTGTATGTATGTATATATATATATATATATATATATATATATATATATATATATATATATATATATATATATATATATATATATACAGTGGGGCAAAAAGTATTTAGTCAGCCACCAATTGTGCAAGTTCTCCCACTTAAAAAGATGAGAGAGGCCTGTACACTTCAACTATGACAGACAAAATGAGAAACAAAAATCCAGAAAATCACATTGTAAGATTTTTTTATTTATTTATTTGCAAATTATGGTGGAAAATAAGTATTTGGTCAATAACAAAAGTTTCTCAATACTTTTTTATATAACCTTTGTTGGCAATGACAGAGGTCAAACGTTTTCTGTAAGTCCTCACAAGGTTTTCACACACTGTTGCTGGTATTTTGGCCCATTCCCCCATGCAGATCTCCTCTAGAGCAGTGATGTTTTGGGGCTGTTGCTGGGCAACACGGACTTTCAACTCCCTCCAAAGATTTTCTATGGGGTTGAGATCTGGAGACTGGCTAGGCCACTCCAGGACCTTGAAATGCTTCTTACGAAGCCACTCCTTCGTTGCCCGGGCGGTGTGTTTGGGATCATTGTCATGCTGAAAGACCCAGCCACGTTTCATCTTCAACGCCCTTACTGATGGAAGGAGGTTTTCACTCAAAATCTCACGATACGTGGCCCCATTCATTCTTTCCTTTACACGGATCAGTCCGTGTTGCCCAGCAACAGCCCCAAAACATCACTGCTCTAGAGGAGATCTGCATGGAGGAATGGGCCAAAATACCAGCAACAGTGTGTGAAAACCTTGTGAGGACTTACAGAAAACGTTTGACCTCTGTCATTGCCAACAAAGGGTATATAACAAAGTATTAAGAAACTTTTGTTATTGACCAAATACTCATTTTCCACCATAATTTGCAAATAAATTCATAAAAAATCTTACAATGTGATTTTCTGGATTTTTTTTCTCATTTTGTCTGTCATAGTTGAAGTGTACCTATGATGAAAATTACAGGCCTCTCTCATCTTTTTAAGTGGGAGAACTTGAACAATTGGTGGATGACTAAATACTTTTTTGCCCCACTGTGTATATATATAAATATATATAGTATATAAAAAAGTTAAAAAATATCTGTTTTATTCCAATGTTTTTATGAATATCGTTAGCGAAACATATTTTTTAATTTTTTAAAATACATATCTACAGTAGAAAAGATAAAAATATCTTCTTTGCCAAAATTATTTCTCCTAATATCTCCTAATATTGAGCTAATTACACTCATTGGAGCTAATTACACTCACTTGATCTGACATAGGCTTTGAAAAAGCACCCACAAGTACCAGTTGCAGCAAGTGCCGCTGGCTGTTCTTAAGCTTTCTTGACATGGACACAAATGGCAAACCTTGGTTTAACCAGCTAAACAGCTACTACTATCAAAAAATGTGTTTGGAGTTAAATTTTTAGCTAATAGGCTATGATTTTACACCAGGATTCTCCAACGTTTTCTAGCATTAAAAAAAATGAAAAGTCGCAAGCTACTCATTTCTTTCTAGCTTTCAAATAGGCACATTCTTCTCGTCTCCCCTGCAACTCTTACCCAGGTCCTTAGTGTACAAGAGAAAGTAGTGCTCTATGTTTTCTGTCAATATACAGTAGAAGTCAAAAGTTTGGACACACCTACTCATTCCAGGGTTTTTCAATATTTTTACTATTTTCTACATTGTAGAATAATAGTGAAGACATCAAAACTATGAAATAACACATGGAATCATGTAGTAACAAAAACATATATATTTTATATTTGAGATTCTTCAAAGTAACCACCCTTTGACTTGATGAAAGCTTTGCACACTCTTGGCATTCTCTCAACCAGCTTCATGAGGTCACCTGGAATACATTTCAATTAACAGGTGTGCCTTGTTAAAAGTTCATTTGTGGAATTTCTTTCCTTCTTAATGTGTTTGGGCCAATCAGTTGTGTTGTGAGGTCAGGTTGGTATACTGAAGATAGCCCTTTTTAGTAAAATAAAAGTCCATATTATGGAAGGAACAGGTCAAATAAGCTAAGAGAGACGACAGTCCATCATTACTTTTTTTCCTTTTTTTTAATCTTTTTTTTATTTAACCTTTATTTAACTAGGCAAGTCAGTTAAGAACAAATTCTTTTTTACAATGACAGCCTACCAGTATACAGTGGGTTAACTGCCTTGTTCAGGGGCAGAACGACAGATCTTTACCTTGTCAGCTCTGGGATTCGGTCCAGCAACCTTTCGGTTACTGACCTACCACTCTAACCACTCGGCTACCTGCCCCATTTAAGACATGAAGGTCAGTCAATCTGGAAAATTTCAAGAACTTCGAAAGTTTCTTCAAGTGCAGTCGCAAAAACCATCAAGCGCAATGAAACTGGCTCTCATGAGGGCCGCCACAGGAAAGGAAGAGCAAGTTACCTCTGCTGCAGAAGATAAGTTCATTAGAGTTAACTGCACCTCAGAAATCAGCAACTAACTGCACCCCAGATTGCACCTCACAGAGTTCAAGTAACAGACACATCTCAACATCAACTGTTCAGAGGAGACTGCGTGAATCAGGCCTTTATAGTCAAATTGCTGCAAAGAAACCACTACTAAAGGACACCAATAAGAAGAAGAGACTTGCTTGGGCCAAGAAACACGAGTAATGGGGATTAGACCGGTGGAAATATGTCCTTTGGTCTGATGAGTCCACATTTGAGATTTTTTGTTCCAACCGCTGTGTCTTTGTGAGACTCAGAGTAGGTGAACGGATGATCTCTGCATGTGTGGTTCCCACCATGAATCATTGAGGACGAGGTGTGATGGTGTGGGGGTGCTTTCCTGGTGACACTGTCTGTGATTTGTTTAGAATTCAAGGCACACAACCAGCATTGCTGCCACAGCATTCTGCAGCGATACGCCATCCCAACTAGTTTGCGCTTGGTGGGACTATGATTTTTTTTCACAACAGAACAATGACCCAACACACTTCCAGGCTGTGTACGGGCTATTTGACCAAGAAGGAGATTGATGGAGTGCTGCATCAGACCTGCTGCATCAGAACTGCCCTCCACAATCACCCAACCTCAACCCAATTGAGATGGTTTGGGATGAGTTGTATCGCAGAGTGAAGGAAAAGCATCCAACAAGTGCTCAGCATATGTGGGAACTCCTTCAAGACTGTTGGAAAAGCATTCCAGGTGAAGCTGGTTGAGAGAATGCCAAGAGTGTGCAAAGCTGTCATCAAGGCAAAGGGTGGCTACTTTGAAGATTCTAAAATACAACATCTATTGTTTAACACTTTTTTGGTTACTACATGATTCCATATGTGTTATTTCATAGTTTTGATGTCTTCACTGTTATTCTACAATGTAGAAAATAGTACCCTGAAATAAAATGAAACCCTGGAATGAGTAGGTGTGTCCAAACTTTTGACTGGTACTGTACTTACTCATGATATACAGTACTTCTGCCAGGTAAGCCTACTTTGCAGATAACATTTAATTGAGAAGGTTTTGGGACAGTTACTTCTGTCAACCAACAAGACGGTTATCACAATAACTGGCTAAACCCAGTGATAAACAAACATGAGCACCACATCGACAGACGGGGAATATTGCTGGAAATGAATTAATGAATTGGCAGATATTGTGTCAGATTAGGCTTTTTAACCCAATAGTGGCTAACCAGGAGCGGGATAATGTCCATGTTGATTAGATAGTAGCTGAGAGCTCTTGCGATGTCTGATAATTATGAGATTTGTTTATGACAGTTTGCGGTGGAATGCCTGAAAATTGCACGTACTTTCAGAATTGTTTGGCGAGCTACTGGGCTGTGAGCTACTGGTAGCTCACGATTGGGGACCTCTGTTTTACACTCTTCCAATTATAATGTGAGGAAAAAATTATCAACCAAATCTATTAATTTTAAAATGTTGATTACTTCTTGCCATTATCATTCACCTGATGATACATATTTTTTTTTCTATGATGGGATTCCCTGGGTTGCTGGTTTGCCTTGGCTGGGGTCCCTGGTTGAAGACCCCTGATCTAGACTGTAGTTCCACATAAACAGTATCATCCATAAAGGTCTCTCCCTGATACATGGCTGTTGTCTCCTTTGATGCCATAGAAGTCAACAGCCATGTATTAGGGTTCATCGAGGTCAAGGTATCTCGTCCCTCACCCTGTGTTTGAACTCATTCTTCTCGTCAGGGGTCATGGTGTCAGACTTGGCAATGACGGGGATGATGTTCACCACACGACTTAGGTGCTTCATAAACTCAATGTCTAGCTGTCGAAGACTGAGAGAGAGAGAGACATTACCTTGTCAGCTGGGATAGAAATAATTAGCAATCTTACAGCAAGGCTGGCATGCATTTGTGATTCTAGAAGCAGGATTGCATGCAGTGAACAAATCTTTACAAAAGCTTCCCAATTCCAACCCAAAACCCAGTCTTTTCAGAACAGTTCTATGTCTGTCTCCCGACTTTAGGACAGATACAGGCTCATTGAACAGCAGTTCTGTCCCTGATTGAGGTCCTTGGGTGTAGGTGACAGCACAGAAAACATCCCGTTAACAGAAAACATCCCATTAGTCGCAATGATCAACGCAAGAAACAGAACATGGCACACAGAAGACTAACTGTTTATGTAAAGAGCAATTTCACAGTTCAGATGAGTTGGCGTCATCTGTTGGAGCGAACCATGTTGTGTTGTGATGTAGCTCAAGAATGTGTTTAGATCTCAAATTAAATGTCAGTACAGCTGGAAGTAAACTCATTAGAAATGAGAGAGAGAACTGAGAGGGAGGTTCCGGGTTGGAGCGAGCGGTCGCATCTACACTTCGGTCCGCAGGTAGTATAACCTTTCATTACATTTTCATTACATTTCATTATAGTACAACGGTTTGATTTGTCTAATCTTAGCAATTTCTTCTTAGCTAGCTACATAGCCGTCTTTGTATCAAAGATAATTGCGTAATTATCGTATTTCGTCGTCCTAACGTAGTCTACACTGCTATCTGCCCAGCAGCTAGCTAAGCAACTAGCTAACGTCTAAGACAATTGTGTAGTCTAGAGCGATTTTCTAGGTTAGCTAGCCAGCTATTGTCGTTCTTTTAACGTAACGTAACGTAATCAACACTGCTAGCTAGCCAGCTAGCCCCCGAATAGCAGCACTGTAGAAACTATTACAGTACAACGGTTTGATTTGTTTGATCGTAGCTAGCTAGCTACATAGCCGTCTTTGTATCTAAGATAATTGTGTAGTCTAGAGCGATTTTCTAGGTTAGCTAGCCAGCTATTGTCGTTCTTTTAACGTAACGTAACGCAATCAACACTGCTAGCTAGCCAGCTAGCCCCCGACTAGCAGCACTGTAGAAACTATTACAGTACAACGGTTTGATTTGTTTGATCGTAGCTAGCTAGCTACATAGCCGTCTTTGTATCTAAGACAATTGTGTAGTCTAGAGCGATTTTCTAGGTTAGCTAGCCAGCTATTGTCGTTCTTTTAACGTAACGTAACGCAATCATCACTGCTAGCTAGCCAGCTAGCCCCCGAATAGCAGCACTGTAGAAACTATTACAGTACAACGGTTTGATTTGTTTGATCGTAGCTAGCTAGCTACATAGCCGTCTTTGTATCTAAGACAATTGTGTAGTCTAGAGCGATTTTCTAGGTTAACTAGCCAGCTATTGTCGTTCTTTTAACGTAACGTAACGCAATCAACACTGCTAGCTAGCTAGCTAGCCCCAAATAGCAGCACTGTAGAAACTATTACACTCGACGGAACGACTTGATTAGTGTAGTGTCAACATCGCAGCCACTGCCAGCTAGCCTACTCCAGCAGTACTGTATCATTTCAATCATTTTAGTCAATAAGATTCTTGCTACGTAAGCTTAACTTTCTGAACATTCGAGACGTGTAGTCCACTTGTCATTCCAATCTCCTTTGCATTAGCGTAGCCTCTTCTGTAGCCTGTCAACAATGTGTCTATCTATCCCTGTTCTCTCCTCTCTGCACAGACCATACAAACACTCCACACCGCGTGGCCGCGGCCACCCTAATCTGGTGGTCCCAGCGCGCACGACCCACGTGGAGTTCCAGGTCTCCGGTAGCCTCTGGAACTGCCGATCTGCGGCCAACAAGGCAGAGTTCATCTCAGCCTATGCCTCCCTCCAGTCCCTCGACTTCTTGGCACTGACAGAAACATGGATCACCACAGATAACACTGCTACTCCTACTGCTCTCTCTTCGTCCGCCCACGTGTTCTCGCACACCCCGAGAGCTTCTGGTCAGCGGGGTGGTGGCACCGGGATCCTCATCTCTCCCAAGTGGTCATTCTCTCTTTCTCCCCTTACCCATCTGTCTATCGCCTCCTTTGAATTCCATGCTGTCACAGTTACCAGCCCTTTCAAGCTTAACATCCTTATCATTTATCGCCCTCCAGGTTCCCTCGGAGAGTTCATCAATGAGCTTGATGCCTTGATAAGCTCCTTTCCTGAGGACGGCTCACCTCTCACAGTCCTGGGCGACTTTAACCTCCCCACGTCTACCTTTGACTCATTCCTCTCTGCCTCCTTCTTTCCACTCCTCTCCTCTTTTGACCTCACCCTCTCACCTTCCCCCTACTCACAAGGCAGGCAATACGCTCGACCTCATCTTTACTAGATGCTGTTCTTCCACTAACCTCATTGCAACTCCCCTCCAAGTCTCCGACCACTACCTTGTGTCCTTTTCCCTCTCGCTCTCATCCAACACTTCCCACACTGCCCCTACTCGGATGGTATCGCGCCGTCCCAACCTTCGCTCTCTCTCCCCCGCTACTCTCTCCTCTTCCATCCTATCATCTCTTCCCTCTGCTCATACCTTCTCCAACCTATCTCCTGATTCTGCCTCCTCAACCCTCCTCTCTTCCCTTTCTGCATCCTTTGACTCTCTATGTCCCCTATCCTCCAGGCCGGCTCGGTCCTCCCCTCCCGCTCCGTGGCTCGACGACTCATTGCGAGCTCACAGAACAGAGCTCCGGGCAGCCGAGCGGAAATGGAGGAAAACATCCCTGACCGCTGGCTACGTCCCTTCTGTCTTCAAGAGAGCGAGAGTTGCACCCCTTCTGAAAAAACCTACACTCGATCCCTCCGATGTCAACAACTACAGACCAGTATCCCTTCTTTCTTTTCTCTCCAAAACTCTTGAACGTGCCGTCCTTGGCCAGCTCTCCCGCTATCTCTCTCAGAATGACCTTCTTGATCCAAATCAGTCAGGTTTCAAGACTAGTCATTCAACTGAGACTGCTCTTCTCTGTATCACGGAGGCGCTCCGCACTGCTAAAGCTAACTCTCTCTCCTCTGCTCTCATCCTTCTAGACCTATCGGCTGCCTTCGATACTGTGAACCATCAGATCCTCCTCTCCACCCTCTCCGAGTTGGGCATCTCCGGCGCGGCCCACGCTTGGATTGCGTCCTACCTGACAGGTCGCTCCTACCAGGTGGCGTGGCGAGAATCTGTCTCCTCACCACGCGCTCTCACCACTGGTGTCCCCCAGGGCTCTGTTCTAGGCCCTCTCCTATTCTCGCTATACACCAAGTCACTTGGCTCTGTCATAACCTCACATGGTCTCTCCTATCATTGCTATGCAGACGACACACAATTAATCTTCTCCTTTCCCCCTTCTGATGACCAGGTGGCGAATCGCATCTCTGCATGTCTGGCAGACATATCAGTGTGGATGACGGATCACCACCTCAAGCTGAACCTCGGCAAGACGGAGCTGCTCTTCCTCCCGGGGAAGGACTGCCCGTTCCATGATCTCGCCATCACGGTTGACAACTCCATTGTGTCCTCCTCCCAGAGCGCTAAGAACCTTGGCGTGATCCTGGACAACACCCTGTCGTTCTCAACCAACATCATGGCGGTGGCCCGTTCCTGTAGGTTCATGCTCTACAACATCCGCAGAGTACGACCCTGCCTCACACAGGAAGCGGCGCAAGTCCTAATCCAGGCACTTGTCATCTCCCGTCTGGATTACTGCAACTCGCTGTTGGCTGGGCTCCCTGCCTGTGCCATTAAACCCCTACAACTCATCCAGAACGCCGCAGCCCGTCTGGTGTTCAACCTTCCCAAGTTCTCTCACATCACCCCGCTCCTCCGCTCTCTCCACTGGCTTCCAGTTGAAGCTCGCATCCGCTACAAGACCATGGTGCTTGCCTACGGAGCTGTGAGGGGGACGGCACCGCAGTACCTCCAGGCTCTGATCAGGCCCTACACCCAAACAAGGGCACTGCGTTCATCCACCTCTGGCCTGCTCGCCTCCCTACCACTGAGGAAGTACAGTTCCCGCTCAGCCCAGTCAAAACTGTTCGCTGCTCTGGCCCCCAATGGTGGAACAAACTCCCTCACGACGCCAGGACAGCAGAGTCAATCACCACCTTCCGGAGACACCTGAAACCCCACCTCTTCAAGGAATACCTAGGATAGGATAAGTAATCCTTCTCACCCCCCCTTAAATGATTTAGATGCACTATTGTAAGTGGCTGTTCCACTGGATGTCAGAAGGTGAATTCACCAATTTGTAAGTCGCTCTGGATAAGAGCGTCTGCTAAATGACTTAAATGTAATGTAAATGAGTCTGTGTGTGTGCGTGAGCTTCAATGCATGCATGCGCACGTGAACGCCAATCAGATGTCAATGAGAGATACTAGGAAGTGGCTGTAACTCGTGCATACATTTGAGCATGTTCTAAATTAGGACATTTCTATTTCTGAATCACATTATGTATTTTTAACTCACGAGTGTCCCGTTGGGGAGATAAAGTAGAGGCAGCAGTGAACTCTGGTGTCAGGGATTCGCTTCTTTCGGGCAATATTGACCTCTTCCTTCAGGAACTTCTCATACTGTTCGTTGATGTACTTGGAGATGGGATCCCAGCTGAAGATGGATGGAACAAGGTGGGTGTTAGGAATATAGAGAATAAATACACACAAAACCATTATAGCCGTGGTGGGTAGTTGGGTATGGTCAGGATAAGGATAAGGAGAATGTACAGTATGTACATAGTTTGGCAGTTGTATAGTTTGGCATTTCTATTTCTATCTGAATCATATGCACGGTTGAATCTAAATCCTACGCATGCCATTGTGCTTAACTAATTGAAAAATGTAGTGACCCCAAACAAAACAGACTGTGTGTAAGCGCACAATAATGAACATTCTTCCCACATACTCACCAGTTTTCATTGTTGATCTGATCACCAAAACCCGGTGTGTCGATTACTGTCAACTTCATCTTCACTCCGCCCTCCTCGATCACTGCAACATTCAATTACCACATTCAATACAACATTCACACTGTAAGTACTTTTGCCAAAATCAAGTGACAAAAAGTTAAACACGCAACCAGTCAATAAATGATATGTGCGTTTTGTCCTTGTCTCGTAGACGGGAATTTTTCTTTGATGTCAGTGAGGGTGACAAATGTGCAACGATGCAGAAATAAAGCTAGCAGTACAGTGTTTTTGGCCAGACAGTCTGCCTCTGTGTCTGTCTGGGATGCCAGGTGGGCGGCACATGCCAGCTGTGCCAGTCTAAGACACCTCAGGGCATATTCTGTCAAGTCTTTCGAAGACCGCGGCTCTGCGCACGGTAGTGCAACACGGCAGCCCCTGCAGTCAACACAACCTAGTGTATGGTTACAAATGCCATCACTACAACATTATAACATGAATTGGCCTCTGAAAGCTAACCAAACAACCGAACCAAGCAAATGACAGCTCTAATCAAATATCAACAGTAGAAGATACACACAAACACTCCCACGCACACACTCTATCCCTCTCTCTCTTGCTCACACGCACACGCACGCACACACACACACTCTATCCCTCTCTCTCTCTTGCTCACACACACACACATAAATGTCTCTCTCACCGTGGGACACAGCCTTGATCTCCACTGTCTTGGGGATCTTATGCTCGCTGCCCCATCCTGAGCTCCACCTGCTGACCTGGGACTTGAACAGCGTGTTCACCAGCGTTGACTTCCCCAGCCCGCTGTGACCTGAGAGAGAGGGTGGAGGGAGGCATGATGTTGTTGAGGAAGAGAGACAGAACAAGGGAGAGACAGAACAAGGGAGAGGCACGACTTCATTTCATGTTTCATGTCTCTGTGTTTGCTCACACCATGGGTTCACTTACTCTTCAGAAAGACACTAAATACATCAATCATACCAGACACAAACAGAAGAGGTTGTCCTTCCTTACTTACCCACTATCATAATATTGAAGTCGAAACCAGCCTTCATGGTCTTCTTCCTCATCTGCTCGATGATGGTGTCAATCCCAATGTATCCCAGCAACGTGGATCCACCGCCAGAGTGTCCCAACCCTGGAACTCGATCAACCCCGACCCCGCCACCTAGCCCTGATGGTCCATGGGGTGCTGTGGGGGATGGTGCTGCCACATGAGGGGGCTTGGCAGGGACAGCAGGTTTGGGTCTCACTTCAGGGGGAACAATGGACTCTGACATGTCTGGAGGGTAAAATATGCTTTTATTAGGCCTATTTCATTGGGATATATACTGTACAGTACCTTCAGAAATTATTCATACCCCTTGACTTTTTCCACATATCATTGTGTTACAGCCTGAATTTAAAAGGAATTCAGTTGAGATGTTGTGTCACTGGCCTACACCTAATATCCCATTATGTCAAAGTGAAATTATGTTTTTAGACATGTTTATATATTTATTAAAAATGAAAAGCTGAAATGTCTTGAGTCAATAAGTAACCAACCCCTTTGTTCTGGCAAGATTAAATAAGTTATGTAGTAAAAAAATACTTAACTAGTCATATAATAAGTTGCATGGACTCACTCTGTCTGCAATAATAGTGTTTAACATTAAATAGTGTTTAACATTTGAATGACTACCTCATCTCTGTACTCTACACATACAATTATCTGTAAGGTGCCTCAGTCAGGTAGTGATGGTGAATTAATACACCCAGGCACAACAAAGACACAGGCATTCTTTCTAACTCAGTTGCCGGAAAGGAAGGAAACCTCTCACGGATTTCACCATGAGGCCAATGGTGACTTTAACACAGTTACAGAGTTTAATGGCTTTGATATGAGAAAACTGAGGATGGATCAACAACATTGTAGTTACTCCATAATACTAACCTAAATGAGAGTGAAAAGAAGGAAGAAATTAACTTTATCTCCTGAATACAAAGCTTTATGTTTGGGGCAAATCCAACACAACACATCACTGAGTACCTCTCTTCATATTTTTAAGTATGATGGTGGCTGCATCATGTTATCGGTATGCTTGTCATCTGTCACACCCTGATCTGTTTCACCTGTCTTTGTGATGGTCTCCAACCCCCTCCAGGTGTCGCCCATCTTCCCCATTATCCCCTGTGTATTTATACCTAAGTTCTCTATTTGTCTGTTGCCAGTTCGTTTTGTTCATTCAGACCTACCAGCGTTTTTACCCTTGCTCCTATCCTGTCTATAGTGCCTGTTTCCTAGTTTTCTGCCTGCGACACCATCTTCTCCCAAGGAGCCACCATTGGGAGGCATGAGGAACTGCTTCGTGGCTGAACGAAGCAGTTCCTCAAACTGCTGGCTGAACGCTATGACTGGGCATCAGACATTTTGCTGGAGCAATTCCGCGGGTTCTCTGGGAGGCAGCCTACCATGGTGGCTAGCAGCGCCGTCCCATCGGTCACTCCACCTTCTCGGGAGCCCCGCTTACCTCCCCCGGAACGCTTCAATGGAGAGCCAAGCACTTGTCGGGTATTCCTAGCTCTGTGTGCCCTCATTTTCTAGCTTCAGCCCTCCTCCTTCCCCTTGGATTGCTCCAAGATAGCCATCACGCTGATGTCCGGGAGGGCTCTCATCTGGGTTACTGCTGTATGGGAACAGCAGCCGGACCTATGTGTTAGTCTAGAGGGGTTTGTGGGAGAGATAAAGGTTTTTTACACCCCGTTCTCTGGGAAAGAAGCTGCCCGGAAGCTGTTCCAGCTTCGGCGGGACTCCCGCATTGTGGCAGACTATGCGGTGGAGTTCCGCACGTTGGCAGTGGAGAGTGCTTGGAACGAAGAAGCACTGTTCAATATGTTCCTGCACAGTGTCTCTGAGGAGGTCAAGGACAAGCTTGCAGCTCGGGAGTTACCTACGGATCTCGATTCCCTCAATGCTTTGACCATCCAAATCAATGGAAGACTACTGGAATGACGTAGGCATAGGACATTCGACTTCGCTTGCACGTCCAGGGATTCCACCTTGCCTCCGAGTCACCCGGAAGTCACCAACGATCCCATTGCAGAGGGAACCAGAGGCTTCCCGACCTTCCCCGAGAGTCGCCAAAGATGGCTGAGTCACCGCTTCCCGATCCTATGCAACTAGGTAGAGCTGGGCTATCGCCAGCGGAACAGCAATACAGGATCAACACGAAGAGTTGTCTGTATTGCGGGACTCTTGGTTATTTTGTATCTTCTTGTCCTTTAAAAAAAAACAGGCTCACTGGTAGGAGTGAGTAGTCTGGTGGGATATATGGAGAACTTTTCTGCCTCTCTTGTTCACACCCCTTTTTATGCCATTCTGCTGTGGGGAAACCAGTCTAAATCTATATGGGTCCTCATTAACTCTGGGGCCGATGAAAGCTTTTTGGATGCTACCCTGGCTTCCGAGCTGAACATCCCCACTCAGCCTCTCTCCACTCCCATGGACGTTAGAGCACTAGACGGGTGCTCTATAGGCCAGGTCACTCATATTACCATTCCCATCAACCTACGGGTGTCAGTGAATCACAGCGAGACTAATCAATTCCTGCTAATCAAGTCTCCTCAGAATCCCGTGGTTCTGGGATTCTCCTGGCTTCAGCGACACAATCCCCTCATCAACTGGTCTACTGGTGCCATCATGGGCTGGAGTCTGTTCTACCACGCCCAGTGTGTGAAGTCAGCGCAACATGCCCCGGGACGTCTTCCTGGGAGCTTGGAAGGTGCCCCAGACATCTCTGCCATTCCAGCGGAGTACAAGGACCTTCGGGAGGTGTTCAACAAGGCTCGAGACACTTCGCTTCCGCCGCACCGACCATATGACTGCGGGATTGACCATCTCACTAACACCACTGCTCCCCGGGGACGACTGTACTCGCTGTCAGGCCCGGAGACCAAGGCCATGGACACCTACATTGGAGACTCCCTAACTGCATGATTTATACATCCTTCGTCCTCTCCCGCCGGCACAGGGTTCTTCTTTGTGGAGAAGAGGGACAATAGCCTGCGCCTGTGCATCGACTACCGGGGACTCAATGACATAATGGTGAAGAACCACTACCCGCTACCACTCACCTCCTCTGCCTTCGAGCCGCTCCAGGGGCCCACCGTGTTTTCTAAGCTGGATCTACGGAATGTCTACCACCTGTTGCTGATACGGGAGGGGGATGAGTGGAAGACCACCTTCAACACGGCCAGCGGCCACTACGAGTATTTGGTCATGCCATTTGGCCTCACCAACGCCCCTGCTGTGTTCCAGACTCTGGTAAATTATGTTCTCCGCGACATGTTGAACCAGTTCGTCTTTGTCTACATTGATGACATCCTCATCTTCTCCCGCTCCCCCCAAGAACATGTGCTTCACGTCCGATAGGTTCTTCAATGCCTCCTGGAGACCCAGTTGTTTGTTAAGGCAGAGAAATGTGAGTTCCATCACTCCACCATCCTCTTTCTGGGGTACATCATCTGTGCTGGGAGTGTTCAGATGGATCCCAGGAAGGTGAGGGAGGTGGTGGATTGGTCCCAGCCTTTGTCCAGGGTGCAGCTACAACATTTCCTGGGGTTCGTCAACTTCTATCGCCGCTTCATCCGGGGATACAGCACCCTGGTTTCCCCCCTGTCAGCACTCACCTCTTCCAAGGTTCCATTCATATGGTCCCCTGCTGCTGACCGGGCATTCCAGAACCTCAAATACCGCTGCTCCCATCCTGGATCATCCTGACCCTTCCCATCAGTTTGTGGTGAAGGCCGATGTGTCTGATGTAGGAGTGGGGGTGGTCCTGTCCCAGCGTTCTGCCCTGGAACTGAAGCTACATCCCTGCGCCTTCTCCCATCGCCTCAACGCCTCGAAGAAAAACTACAGTGTAGGAAATCGTGAGTTTCTCGCAGTGAAGATAGCGTTGGAGGAATGGAAGCACTGGCTGGAAGGAGCGGAACACCCGTTCATCGTATGGACCGACCACAAAAATCTGGAGTATCTCCGCACCTCCAAATGCCTCAACTCCAGGCAAGCTAAATGGGCCCTGCTGTTCACACGGTTCAACTTCTCCCTCTCATATTGGCCAGGATCCAAGAATGTCAAGCCGGATGCACTGTCTTGCCGTTATAGCCCCACGGCTATTACCCCGGAGCCTGAGACCATCCTTCCCACCTCGTGCCTGGTAACGGCACACAGCTGGTGAATAGGGAAACATGTCCGGGAGGTGCATCGTTCCCAGCTGTCGGCATACCTTATGCCCAAATGTTTGGGGCGGCCGGTCGGCCATCCTCAAGACCACCTCCAGGTATCGAAGACAAGCGGATCGCCACCGGACCCCGGCTCCCCGGTATCATCTCGGGCAGAAGGTATGGCTGTCCACCTGGGATCAGCCCCTCGGGGGGGAATCCTGCAAACTCTTCCCCCAGTTTATCGGCCCGTTTCCCATCTCCAAAATCATTAGCCCCTCTGCTGTTCGTCTTCTGTTGCCCCGGACCCTTCGTATACATCCTACCTTTCAAGTGTCCAGAGTTAAACACGTCTCACAGCCCTTTGTCTCCTGTTTTTCCCCTTGCTCCTGTCTTATCCATAGTGCCTATTTCCTAGTTTTCCCGGTTTTGACCTTTCTGCCTGCCCTGACTCTAAGCCTGCCTACCGTCCCATACCTTTGCCCCACTACTCTGGTTTACCGATATAAAGAAATGGAATAGAGCTAAGCACAGGCAAAATCCTAGAGGAAAACCAGGTTCAGTCTGCTTTCCAACAAACACTGGGAGACAAATTCACCTTTCAGCAGGACAATAACCTAAAACATAAATATACACTGGACTTGCTGACCAAGACGACATTAAATGTTCCTGAGTGGCAGTTTTGACTTACAGTGGCTTGAAAATCTATGGCAAGGCTTG
This sequence comes from Oncorhynchus masou masou, assembly GCF_036934945.1. NCBI lineage: Eukaryota > Metazoa > Chordata > Actinopteri > Salmoniformes > Salmonidae > Oncorhynchus > Oncorhynchus masou. The sequence continues at coordinate 16,787,604 of NC_088215.1, forward strand.
AAAATGGCTTGAAGATTTTTTTAAAGGATAATGTGCAAATTAGAGGTCGACCGATTCTGATTTTTCAACGCCGATACCGATACTGATTATTGGAGGATCAAAAAAAGCTGGTACTGATTAATCGGCTGATTTTTATATATATATTTGTAATAATGACAATTACAACAATACTGAATGAACAATGAACACTTTTATTTTAACTTAAAATACATAAATAAAATCTATTTAGTCTCAAATCAATAATGAAACATGCTCAATTTGGTTTAAATAATGCAAAAACACAGTGTTGAAGAAGAAAGTGCAATATGTGCCATGTAAAAGCTAACGTTTAAGTTCCTTTCTCAGAACATATGAAAGCTGGTGGTTCAATATTCCCAGTTAAGAAGTTTTAGGCTGTAGTTATTATAGGAATTATGACGTGTTGACTATTTCTCTCTATACCATATGTATTTCATATACCTTTGACTATTGGATGTTCTTATAGGCACTTTAGTATTAGTATTGCCAGCCTAATCTCAGGAGTTGATAGGCTTGAAGTCATAAACAGCGCTGTGCTTCAAGCATTGCAAAGAGCTGTTGGCAAACGCAGTAAAGTTTGAATGAATGCTTACAAGCCTGCTGCTGCCTACCACCACTCAGTCAGACTGCGCTTTCAAATATCAAATCATAGACTTAATTATAACATAAAAACGCAAGAGTAGTGACACAATTTCCCTAGTGAATATTGCCTGCTAACATGAATTTCTAAATTATTTCTAAACTAAATATGCAGGTTTAAAAAAATATACTTCTGTGTATTGATTTTAAGAAAGGCATTTATGTTTATGGTTAGGTACATTGGTGCAACGACAGTGCTTTATTTGCGAATGCGTTTGTTAAATCATCACCCGTTTGGCGAAGTAGGCTTTGACTCGATGATGAATTAAAAGCCACCGCATTGATTATATGCAACGCAGGACTAGCTAGTTAGCCTCAACCATGTGTAGTTAACTAGTGATTATGTGAAGATTGATTGTTTTTTATAAGACAAGTTTAATGCTAGCTAGCAACTTACCTTGGCTCCTTGCTTCACTCGCGTAACAGTTTCCTCGTGGACTGCAATGTAATCGGCCATAATCGGCATCCAAAAATGCCGATTACCGATTGTTATGAAAACTTGAGATCGGCCCTAATTAATTGGCCATGCCGATTAATCGGTCAAACTCTAGTGCAAATATTGTGAAATCCAGGTGTGCAAAGCTCTTAAGAGACTTACCCAGAAAGACTCATAGCTGTAATCGCTCCCAAAGGTGATTCTAACATCCAGGGGTGTGAATACTTACGTAAATTAGATATTTATTTAACTTTTAATACATTTGCAAACATTTTGAAAGACATATTTTTACTTTGGCAATATGGGCTATTGTGTGTAGATGAGTGAGATTTTTAAAATATTTAATCAATTTTGAATTTAGACTGTAACACAACAAAATGTGGAATAAATGAACAGGTATGGCACATTTCTGAAAGCACTGTAAAGAGAATGATACCTGTAGCAGACTGGTTTACCACAGTAAATAGTGCACTACTGTACAACAGATGGTGATGAAAACAGACATATGGCTATGCATGCGCAATTTGAGCCTAGGACACTCCAGGGCATACACATTTAGCTGCTTCTGTGTATGAGTATGAGATCATCCATAAGCCTTGACATACAGTACTAGTCAAAAGCTTGGACACACCTACTCATTCAAGGTTTTTTTTGTCTTTTTTTAAACTATTTTCGACACTGTAGAAAAATTGTGAAGACATCAAAACTATGAAATAACACATATGGAATCATGTACAGTGAGGGAAAAAAGTATTTGATCCCCTGATGATTTTGTACGTTTGCCCACTGACAAAGAATGGTAGGTTTATTTGAACAGTGAGAGACAGAATAACAACAAAACAATCCAGAAAAACGCATGTCAAAAATGTTATAAATTGATTTGCATTTTAATGAGGGAAATAAGTATTTGACCCCTCTGCAAAACATGACTAAGTACTTGTTGGCAAAACCCTTGTTGGCAATCACAGAGGTCAGACGTTTCTTGTAGTTGGCCACCAGGTTTGCACACATCTCAGGAGGGATTTTGTCCCACTCCTCTTTGCAGATCTTCTCCAAGTCATTAAGGTTTCGAGGCTGACGTTTTGCAACTCCCTCCACAGATTTTCTATGGGATTAAGGTCTGGAGACTGGCTAGGCCACTCCAGGACCTTAATGTGCTTCTTCTTGAGCCACTCCTTTGTTGCCTTGGCCGTGGGTTTTGGGTCATTGTCATGCTGGAATACCTATCCACGACCCATTTTCAATGCCCTGGCTGAGGGAAGGAGGTTCTCATCCAAGATTTGACGGTACATGGCCCCGTCCATCGTCCCTTTGATGCGGTGAAGTTGTCCTGTCCCCTTAGCAAAAAAAACACCCCCAAAGCATGTTTCCATCTCCATGATTGACAGTGGGGATGGTGTCTTGGGGTCATAGGCAGCATTCCTCATCCTCCAAACACGGCGAGTTGAGTTGATGCCAAAGAGCTCCATTTTGGTCTCATCTGACCACAACACTTTCACCCAGTTGTCCTCTGAATCATTCAGATGTTCATTGGCAAACTTCAGACGGGCATGTATATGTGCTTTCTTGAGCAGGGGGACTTTGCGGGTGCTGCAGGATTTCAACCCTTCATGGCGTAGTGTGTTACCAATTGTTTTCTTGGTGACTATGGTCCCAGCTGCCTTGAGATCATTGACAAGATCCCTCACCATTGACAAGATTCCTCACCGTCTCATGATCATTGCAACTCCACGAGGTGAGATCTTGCATGGAGCCCCAGGCCGAGGGAGATTGACAGTTATTTTGTGTTTCTTCCATTTCCGAATAATTGCACCAACTGCTGTTACATTCTCACCAAGCTGCTTGGCGATGGTCTTGTAGCCGATTCCAGCCTTGTGTAGGTCTACAATCTTGTCCCTGACATCCTTGGAGAGCTCTTTGGTCTTGGCCATGGTGGAGAGTTTGGAATCTGATTGATTGATTGCTTCTGTGGACAGGTGTATTTTGTACAGGTAACAAACTGAGATTAGGAGCACTCCCTTTAAGAGTGTGCTCCTAATCTCAGTTCATTACCTGAATAAAAGACACCTGGGAACCAGAAATCTTTCTGATTGAGAGGGGGTCAAATACTTATTTCCCTCATTAAAATGCAAATCAAGTTATAACATTTTTGACATGCGTTTTTCTGGATTTTTTTGTTGTTTTTCTGTCTCTCATTATTCAAATAAACCTACCATTAAAATTATAGACTGATCATTTCTTTGTCCATGGGCAAACGTACAAAATCAGCAGGGGATAAAATACTTTTTTCTCCTCACTATAGTAACCAAAAAAGTGTTCAACAAATGAAAATATATTTTATATTCTTCAAAGTAGCCACCCTTTTCCTTGATGAAAGCTTTGCACATTTTTGGCATTCTCTCAACCAGATTCACCTGGAATGCTTTTCCAACAGTCTTGAAGGAGTTCCCACATATGCTGAGCACTTGTTGGCTGCTTTTCCTTCACTCTGTGGTCCAACTCATCCCAAACCATCTCAATTGGGTTGAGGTCGATGATTGTGGAGGACATGTCATCTGATGCAACACTCCATCACTCTCCTTCTTGGTCAAATAGCACTTAAATAGCCTGGAGTTGTGTTGGGCATTGTCCTTTAAAAAAACAAACCAGATGGGATGGCGTATCGCTGCAGAATGCTGTCGTAGCCATGTTGGTTAAGTGTGCCATGAATTCTAAACAAATCTCAGTGTCACCAGCAAAGCACCCCCACACCATCACACCTCCTCCTCTATGCTTCACGGTGGGAACCACACATGCAGAGATCATCCGTTCAACCACTCTGCGTCTCACAAAGACAAGGTAGTTGGAACAAAAAGTCTCAAATTTGGACTCATCAGACTAAAGGACAGATTTCCATCAGTCTAATGTCCATTGCTCTTGTTTATTGGCCTAAGCAAGTCTCTTCTTCTTATTGATGTCCTTCAGTAGTTATTTCTTTGCAGCAATTCAACCATGAAGGTCCTCATGAGAGCCAGTTTAATCATAGGGCTTGATGGTTTTTGCAACTGCACTTGAAGAAACTTTAAAAGTCCTTGAGATTTTCCGGATTGACTGACCTTCATGTTTTAAAGTAATGATGAACTGTCATTTCGCTTCGCTTAATTGAGCTGTTATTGCCATAACATGGACTTGGTCTTCTTTCAAATAGAGGTCGACCGATTATGATTTGTCAACGCCGATACCGATACTGATTATTGGAGGACCCAAAAAAGCCGATACCTATTAATCGGTCGATTTGAATCTATATATTTGTATTAATGACAATTACAACAATACTGAATGAACACTTAAATTTTTACTTAATACATAAATAAAAATTAATTTTTGTCACGCCTTGGTCTTAGTATTTTGTGTTTTCGTTAATTAGTTGGTCAGGCCAGGGTGTGACATGGGTTTATGTTGTTGTATTTCGTAGTGGGTTTTTTTAGTTATTGGGATTGCGGCTGAGTAGGGGTGTTGCATAGGTTTGGCTGCCTGAGGCGGTTCTCAATCAGTGTCAGGTGATTCTCGTTGTCTCTGATTGGGAACCGTATTTAGGTAGCCTGGGTTTCACTTTGTATTTCGTGGGTGATTGTTCCTGTCTCTGTGTAGTTTCAGCAGATAGGCTGTATTTAGGTTTCACTTTCCGTTTTGTTGTTTTGTATTTGTCTCAGTATTTTCATGTAATCGTCATTTGTTTTCATTAAAAAAACATGAGTAACCAACACGCTGCATTTCGGTCCGACTTTCTTGCGACAAACGAAGAACGCCGTTACAGAATCACCCACCACACACGGACCGAGCAGCGTGTTAACAGGCAGGAGCCACAGGAGAGGCAACAGAAGCAGCTTCAGTGGGAGAGGCTGCACCACTTGGAGAATTGGACATGGGAGGAAGAACTGGACGGAAAAGGACCCTGGGCTCAGCCTGGTGAATATCGCCGCCCCAAGGAGGAACTAGAGGCGGCTAAAGCGGAGAGGCGCTGGTATGAGGAGGCAGCACGGCGACGTGGATGGAAGCCCGGGAATCAGCCCCAAAAATTTCTTGGGGGGGGATTTCAGGGAGTATGGCTATGCCAGGTAGGAGACCTAAGCAAACTCCCTGTGCTTACCGGGGGGCTAGAGAGACTGGGCAGGCACCATGTTATGCAGTGGTGCGCATGGTGTCCCCAGTGCGGGTGCATAGCCCGGTGCGGTATATTTCAGCTCCGCGTATCGGCCAGGCTAGATTGAGCGTCGAGCCAAATGCCATGAAGCCGGCTCTACGCATCTGGTCCCCAGTGCGTCTCCTTGGGCCGGCTTACATGGCACCAGCCTTGCACTCGGTGTCTCCGGTTCGCCTACATAGCCCAGTGCGGGCTATTCCACCTCGCCGCACTGGCAGGGTGACCGAGAGTATTCAACCGGGTAAGGTTGGGCAGGCTCGGTGCTCAAGAGCTCCAGTGCGCCTGCACGGTCCAGTCCATCCTGTGCCACCTTCACACACCAGTCCTCCGGTGGCAGCTCCCCGCACCAGGCTTCCTGTGCGTGTCCTCGGCCCAATACCACCAGTGCCAGCACCACGCATCAGGCCTACAGTGCGCTTCTCCTCTCCTGCGCTGTCGGAGCCTTTCTCCTCTCCTCCGCTACCGGAGTCTCCTGCCTGTTCAGCGCTTCTAGAGCCTTCCTCCTCTACAGCGCTGCCGTAGCATCCTGCCTGTTCGGAGCAGCCTGAGCTGCCAGTCTGCATGGAGCAGCCTGAGCTGCCAGTCTGCATGGAGCAGCTAGAGCTGCCAGTCTGCATGGAGCAGCCAGAGCTGTCAGTCTGCTTGGAGCAGCCAGTGCTGCCAGTCTGCATGGTGCTGCCAGTCTGCATGGAGCAGCCAGAGCTGCCAGTCTGCATGGAGCAGCTAGAGCTGCCAGTCTGCATGGAGCAGCCAGAGCTGCCAGTCTGCATGGAGCTGCCAGTCTGCATGGAGCTGCCAGTCTGCATGGAGCTGCCAGCCTGCAAGGAGCTGCCAGTCTGCAAGGAGCTGCCAGTCTGCATGGAGCTGCCAGTCTGCATGGAGTTGCCAGTCTGCAAGGAGCTGCCAGTCTGCAAGGAGCTGCCAGTCGGCAAGGAGCTGCCAAAGCTGTCAGTCAGCATGAAGCAGCCAGAGCCGTCAGTCTGCCAGGATCCGCCAGTCAGCCAGACTCTTCCAGATCTGCCAGTCAACCAGACTCTTCCAGATCTGCCAGTCAGCCAGACTCTTCCAGATCTGCCAGTCAGCCAGACTCTTCCAGATCTGCCAGTCAACCAGACTCTTCCAGATCTGCTAGTCAACCAGACTCTTCCAGATCTGCTAGTCAACCAGACTCTTCCAGATCCGCTAGTCAACCAGACTCTTCCAGATCCGCCAGTCAGCCAGGATCTGCCGGATTCAACTGCCTGGCTGGGCTTCATCTCAGTGCTGGGCTTCCTCTCAGTACTGGGCTTCCTCTCAGTGCTGGGCTTTCTCTCAGTACTGGGCTGCCCCTCAGTCCAGAGCTGCCCCTCAGTCCCGAGCTGCCCCTCAGTCCCGAGCTGCCCCTCAGTCCCGAGCTGCCCCTCAGTCCCGAGCTGCCTCAGTCCCGAGCTGCCCCTCAGTCCCGAGCTGCCCCTCAGTTCAGTGGGGTTCTGGGTGAGGACTATTAGGCCATGGTCGGCGGCGAGGGTGGATCATCCCAGGACGCGAAGGGGAGGAACTATGACATTTATGGAGTGGGGTCCACGTCCCGAGCCGGAACCGCCACCATGAACAGACGCCCACCCGGACTCTCCCTATGGTTTTGAGGTGCGTCCGGGAGTCCGCACCTTAGGGGGGGAGGGGGTTCTGTCACGCCTTGGTCTTAGTATTTTGTGTTTTCGTTAATTAGTTGGTCAGGCCAGGGTGTGACATGGGTTTATGTTGTTGTATTTCGTAGTGGGGTTTTTTAGTTATTGGGATTGCGGCTGAGTAGGGGTGTTGCATAGGTTTGGCTGCCTGAGGCGGTTCTCAATCAGAGTCAGGTGATTCTCGTTGTCTCTGATTGGGAACCGTATTTAGGTAGCCTGGGTTTCACTTTGTATTTCGTGGGTGATTGTTCCTGTCTCTGTGTAGTTTCACCAGATAGGCTGTATTTAGGTTTCACGTTCCGTTTTGTTGTTTTGTATTTGTCTCAGTATTTTCATGTAATCGTCATTTGTTTTCATTAAAAAACATGAGTAACCAACACGCTGCATTTCGGTCCGACTTTCTTGCGACAAACGAAGAACGCCGTTACAATTTTAGTCTCAAATAAATAATGAAACAAAATAATGCAAAAATACAGTGTTGGAGAAGAAAGTAAAAGTGCAATATGTGCCAAGTAAAAAAGATAATGTTTAAGTTCCTTGCTCAGAACATGAGAACATATGAAAGCTGGTGGTTCCTTTTAACATAAGTCTTCAATATTTCTAGTTAAGAAGTTTTAGATTGTAGTTATTATAGGAATTAAAGGACTATTTCTCTCTATATCATTTGTATTTCATATACCTTTGACTATTGGATGTTCTTATAGGCACTATAGTATTGCCAGCCTATTCTCTGGAGTTGATAGGCTTGAAGTCATAAACAGCGCTGTGAAGCAAGCATTGCGAAGATCTGCTGGCAAAACCAGGAAAGTGCTGTTTGAATGAACGAGCCTGCTGCCTACCACCACTCAGTCAGAATGCTCTATCAAATATAAAATCATAGACTTAACTATAATATAATAAACACACAGAAATACGAGCCTAAGGTCATTAATATGATCAAATCCGGAAACTATCATTTATCATACAAAACGTTTATTCTTTCAGTGAAATACGGAACCTTTCTGTATTTTATCGAACAGGTGGCATCTATAAGTCTAAATATTGCTGTTACATTGCACAACCTTTAATGTTATGTCATAATTATGTAAAATTCTGGCAAATTAATTACGGTCTTTGTTAGGAAGAAATGGTATTCACACAGTTCGCAACGAGCCAGGCGGCCCAAACTACTGCACATACCCTGACTCTGCTTGCACAGAATGCCAGAGAAGTGACACAATTTCCCTTGGTAATATTGCCTGCTAACATGAATTTCTTTTAACTAAATATGCAGGTTTAAAAAATATAGTTGTGTATTGATTTTAAGAAAGGCATTGATGTTTATGGTTGGGTACAATGGTGCAACGGCAGTGCTTTTTTCGCGAATGCGCTTGTTAAATCATCACCCGTTCGGCGAAGTAGGCTGTGATTCGATGATAAATTAACAGGCACCGCATTGATTATTTGCAACGAAGGACAAGCTAGTTAAACTGGTAATATTATCAACCATGTGCAGTTAACTTGTGATTATGTTAAGATTGATTGTTTTTTATAAGATAAGTTTAATGATAGCTAGCAACTTACCTTGGCTCCTTGCTGCACTCGCGTAACAGGTGGTCAGCCTGCCACGCAGTCTCCTCGTGGAGTGCAATGTAATCAGCCATAATCGGTGTCCAAAAATGCAGATTACTGATTGTTATGAAAACTTGAAATCGGCCCTAATTAATCGGTAGACCTCTACCATCTTCTGTATACTACCCTACCTTGTCACAACACAACTGATTGGCTCAAACGCATTAAGAAGGAAAGAAATTCCACAAATGAACTTTTAACAAGGCACACCTGTTAATTGAAATGTATTCCAGGTGACCTCGTGAAGCTGGTTGAGAGAATGCCAAGAGTGTGCAAAGCTGTCATCAAGTCAAAGGGTGGTTACTTTGGATAATCTCAAATATATAATCTATTGTTTAAACTTTTTTGTGACTACATGATTCCATATGTGTTATTTCATAGTTTTGATGTCTTCGCTGTTATTCTACAATGTAGAAAATAGTAAAAAATAAAGAAAAAACCCTGGAATGAGTAGGTGTCCAAACCTTTGACTGGTACTGTAGATCACAGGTCAGAAAAGCAGTCTGTCAGCTGAATTTAGAGCATCAATGAATAACCATATTATGTTGCTTGCTGCCTCTCTCTTGCTCACACACACACACACACACACACACACACACACACACACACACACAGTCTACACATCAGACAGGCATACACAACATCAAATAGGCTTCTGACAGAGTATGCAAAGTCTGCTCGAAATTTGGAGTGGTATCACAAATGATAGCTAGATCTGCACAAAATCATGCAAAAATACATATTTGGCCTCTCTACTATGCTCCCCCTATGTCATTTCACCTGGTATAACCTCTCTTTTTGTCATAAATCATTTCTCAAATTTCAATCTAAATTCTCTGGCTGAATATGTGGTCTGTCATCCCATCAAAGATAGACTACAATGATGATGTTAGAGCGTCCACATTGTATCTTTGTGTGATTTCTGAAGGCGACAATTAGGGCCATATTTCCCACTGTGCTCCGCAAGCTGAGAGGGGTTAATTCACGTTTTAACGTCGTTTCTACGGTCTAACTGAAGGCTAGCCAGATCAATCCACATTTCGCTAGCTTGATCATAAATATCCTGAACAATAACCCCGATCATGTTTAACCTCACAAGCTACACGGTAGCAGCTGATTACCTACACCCCAAAACCTGTTTAACCAACCCATTGTCCCGGCTCCATCCATGCTGGATAAATGATGCTAAGTTAGCTTGCTAACGTTTAGGTATGCTAGCTGTCCGCATTCGTCTGCTGTGATGTTGATTGCTGCGCGACTTACCGATTCCTGTTTATAGATTCAATTTCCCAAATAGTTTTGTTCCGCGCTAGTGAAATGTTGACTAGTCTTTCAACCCAATTCTCAAGAATAAACGATGGATGTCCAAAATAGAGAAGCAAAGATGTAGGAAACGGGTCATGTGATTTGTCTGAGTACCTCTTTCCTTCTGTCTCTCTCTGCCTCTCTCTCTCTCTCTCTAGTCGAGAGCCCCCCTTTGCGTTACCAAGGCGACAAGATGAGAGAGAGAGATGATGCAGAACGCATGCTCAAACAGAACTTTGCCCCTCGGAAACCTTTTTGGCATCGCCTGAGTATTTTTGGTCATTTTGCACAACCAATCAGTATTGGATTAGACCAAATTGTAATTAACAAAAATCTATAAAAAATCTGCATGAAAAATATATTGATCCATGTAGCCTATTTATCGAGATTAGTCATGTCTCATGTTTCATAATTTCTTTAATTTGCATTTTGGTAACTTAAAGTCATGAGCGACTATTCTCATGAAATGCTTAATAGCAAGTCTGTATACATGAATGCTAAAAAAAATATCAAATTGTTGTGTGTAAACTGAAAAGCAACAACCAAACACAATTTCATTGGTATTGTATAATTCACTGTTGGCCAAACCGGGGTTGGGTAGGTTACTTTATAGATGTAATCTGTTACTAGTTACCTGTCCTACTTTCCCCTTAAGAGGCATTAGAAGAAGAGAAAAGGATCCATCAAACACACTTGGTGTGTCATCTTAGTGGCCTCTGACTTGTGGTCTGTCTCTCTCAGCTGGAACAAACCTAAACTTGCGCCTTTTTTTAAATGCTGAAAGGTATCATAATGTATTTTTTTCCGCAAACATCCTTTTTGAATTTAAAAGTAATCCAAGAAGTAATCATGTTTTTTTCAAAAGTATCTATAATTTGATTACAATATTTTTGCTGGTAACGCAACTGATTACAGTTACAGTTTTTCCCCTTCAGATTACATGTAATCAGTTACTCCCCAACCCTGGGACTCACTACAACATTCCATATTTCAAATTGCATTTAATCAGTCACAGCACACCACAAAATTGAAAGGAGAAGCATTTGCATCCAATGATCAAATAGTACCATACTCACATATATGGCGTTTTGTTGTTAGCTCTTAGGTTCTCACACTGCTGTCTTTTGTGTTCATGTTGTCTCGGTTTGTTGGTTCTCTATAGTCTACATGGTGTGCAGACGTTTTGTGTTGTGTCATGTGTCACTCACTTTACCCCACTGTTCCTCCACACTTGGTTTTATCACACAGTTCTTGCATGTCTGTTACTCTTCTGATAAGGAGCCATGTCTCAAATTCCCCCCAGTGCCTTCTCTAACCCCCCTCCTCTCTCTCTCTCTCTCTCTCTCTCACTCTCACTCTCTCTCTCTCTCTCTCTCTCTCTCTCTCTCTCTCTCTCTCTCTCTCTCTCTCTCTCTCTCTCTCTCTCTCTCTTGCCATCTCTCTCATCCTGAATTTCAGAGTAATATGTTAATCTCTCCTGCCATCTCTCTCATCCTGAATTTCAGAGTAATATGTTAAGTCTGAATTAAAGAGAAATTATAACCAGCAAATCCGATTTTGTTTACACTATCATGTGCATGGCCTTCATTGAAACTTTTTCTCATTACTCACCCATTGACAAATACACTCGAGGATATGTGGTGATGTCATCATGTAATTGCTCTGCCTCTTCATCAACAAACGTCATGCTTGAAAGAGGGTGATCCAATTCATGTGATGGTGAGATATCCATCTCTCCTGGTATGTAGCAGTCTATACCCTGGCTCTGGGGTTGGGATGGTTGCTCAGCGACCTCTGCTGAATCTGGGCCAACCTGTGATGTTTTGTGCTGCTGGTTGCCCTCCATGGACAGGAGCCAGTGCACAGTCCATTCTTCTGAGGAATATTCTGGTGGGTTTATGTTGGGCCTCTCATGGTCAGGTGGTGGAGGTGGATCTGTTTGGGTGGGTTCTAGATGAACTGGCCTTAGTCCTTGGACTCCTTTGTGATTGTTGTCGTTGTTCTTCACCATTCGTAAAGCCGATTGGACAGGATGTAAAATAGGTTTCTGTGATTGGCTGAACATTTTGGGAACGCTTCCACTGTGCAGCACACATTCATCTAGATTGGGTTTGGTGGATTCTATAACTTGACCACTATTGATATTTTGGCAATGGTCCAAATCCAAGCCCTGTCCATGTTTAATAGTTGATCTCTCAGGGGCCTCTGACAGGTTAGAGAGTGTGAGGGAGGCCCCCTGTGTCAGAGGTACCACCAGACATGTCTGGGAGTTGTCGCTGTTTGACCTTTTAACCCCAGACTGAAGGGCTTCCTGTTTCTGACTGACTTCTGAAAGACACCTACCCATCAAAATGCTGCTATTTGACTGGTTAGATTGATTCCGTTTCCTCTCAATGGTTTGTGTATCGGTCGGTAGACTTTGACACTGAGGTCTAGTCCAGAATTTGGGTCTTTGGAGGTTCTTGTATTTTCTACTAGGGCTGGCTTGTGCTAAAGGTTGAAATGCAGCATCTAAGATTGTCTTTGTAGACTCTTCCAGATGAGACTCTTTGGTGGTAAAGTCCTTTATGAATGTTGCTCCCTTCTTTGCCCAAGGGTTGAGGTCATAGCTGCTTCTTTTGACTTCTGTAACTGCTGCAGATGTTGATCGACTTAGGTGTTCTTTCCAAGATGGTGTCTTGGGAGGCATAGGAGGAGAATCACTTTGACAGTATTCCTTTTGACTGAAAGGTAGTCGACCAGCATATACGCTGGCAGCCTGAGACTGAAGTCCCTTCTGAAGATGTCCAATGTGTTTGAATGTTTTTGGTGAAGCAAGGCCACATTGGGACCCCTGTCCACCCCTCTTTGACTTAAACTGAAAATTAATTGATTGAGAATCATTTTCAACAATAATTGGAACTTTCCTCCTTGAGATAACATTTTGTCTGGCTGCCACACCTCTTGACAGAGCAGTACCTGATGGGGTTACCAGGTCATTTGGTCTTGGTTCAGATATTGTGTCAGCAACTTTTTGCTTGGAAACGCCATCCTTACCTAGAAGAAACCCAGGACTGGATTTTGTTATCATTCCTGTTTTTCTTAGTCCGAGCCTGGCCTGCAACAAGTTCGGGTCCTGAGACTTCATGCCTTTTGTCCTGTAGGCCCCTGGCTGTTGAGATTGTGGAGAGGAATGGGTGTACGTAACAGGCGGTGTGCCTACACCTCTAGAATAAGATGTTGGTACAGGTTTCATCAACCCAGAACGTGTTACAAAGTCCATCAGAACCTCTTCATCAAGTATGTCATGGGTTGCTGGTTTAGGGGAACACTGGTTACGAAGCTCAGCCTGACCTTTAGTACTAGAGATAGGGATTGAACGGGCCCATCTTTCTTTGGCCACCGTGGAGGTCTGTTTTGTGCCTTGGCTCTCCAATGACATTGTTTGACAGTACAGTTTTGGAGATGGGCCAAGCCGGATCTTTGGGATGGAAAGGCTTGGAGAGAGGTCTGGGTTTGTAATGATAAGTGGTGGCGAAACACTATGATTTGGAATAGGAACTTTTGGAGAGATGCTAGGATTTGGAATAGGAACTTTCCAAATAGGCTTTGGGGTAGGAAGTGATGGGGTTGGGCCCAGCCTGACCTTAGGAGTAGGAAGTGATGGTGATGGGCCTAGCCTGACCTTAGGAGTAGGAAGTGTTGGGGATGGGCCTAGCCTGACCTTAGGAGTAGGAAGTGTCGGAGACACACCAGGTTTGAGCTTTAGAATAGGATGTGTTGTCCTGTTGCCAAGAGTCCTCTCTGTATGAAGATGGAGTCCCTGGCTGTCAAAGGAGGAGATCTGGATGGGTTTCTTTGTGACAATAGGTGAGAGCTGGAGAGGAGGGGGCGGTGGGACTAGTAGGAGTTTCTGGGGTTGTTTGGAGGTGCAAGTTGCAAGTTGGTTATCAAAACTCATTGCAAAGAGAAATTATGAATACCTGCAAAGCCTGACAGTTTTGATGAGTAGGGAGTGAGAGGTTAATGGGAGAGAATGACATTTTATGTTAATTTAAAAAATGTTATGTTTGTATATTTTATTGTACGTTTGGCAGTAGGCCTGTAAGAAACATAACTTTAATGTAAAAGGCATAGCAGAAAACTTGCATACTCAAATAGTCATCTGCACTACATTGCATTACAGAAGACTGCAAGTCTGATCAACTAAAAATAAACATAAAGATGAGTATACAATTTAACAAGCACTGACCTGAGTGTATGCGATAGGCTCTATCTGGGTCGTTGACATGGAGTGAGAGAGAAAACGAGTGTGAGAGAGAGAGCGAGAGGGAGAGACAGGGAGAGAGCGAGAGAGGAGAGGGAGAGGGAGAGACAGAGAGGTAGAGACAGAGAGAGAGAGAGAGAGAGAGACAGGGAGAGAGAGAGGGAGAGCGAGAGAGAGAGAGAGAGAGAGAGAGAGAGAGAGAGAGAGGGAGAACAGCTGGAAGTCGTGTGTACCAAAGTTACATTCTCCCCATTCCTCTCATCTAAAGCGGCACTGTTTCACTCACCCACTCCCACCCCCCTCATTTTGTTTGTCTATGGGAAACATAAATGTGTCTGTGGATAAACGACTACAATGCTTTCCAGTGGAGAATCTTGAAACACATCTTTGAAAAATGTTCCTCTTTTTGTGTTTTACTTTTTCCAAGGCTGAGAATTAGTGCATAACACGGGGTATTCAAGTGGTGATAAATCCATTTATTTTGTTATTTCTTATGAATATATAATTATGGTAACATGGTCAAAAGTGCAAAATGATACATACATACTTTTTTCCCACCAACCTTCAGTAAAAAATGACAGTGTGATGAGAATAAAATACAAATGTTTTCTTCGGATAGACCTCTGAATGGATTATTTTGGCATCTTGAACAATTTAATCATCGATCTAATCTATTTGGCACATAACTGATATCATTACTGAAAGCAATTTAGTTTCATTCAAACACCTTTACAAGAGACTTGGTAGCAGCTGCCATATTGACATTTTCGGAAAATTGATTTTGTGGTTTCAACATTTAAATATATTGCACTTTATTAGTCAGCTTCAAATGCACTAAAATACATAAACATAATGATAAATGCAGTGAATGTCTGGTTACAAAATATATGTAAAAATTGGCACAATCATGAAATGGCACAAATATGAACATGAAAACAGGAACTAACACTGTTCAAATGACCCCATTTTTTGTTTCCCCTCTCTATGAAAACGTTATTTCACATTTCAAAAGGTGGCACCACCTGACCACAGTGCCTTCCTCTCAATGCTGTTTCTTCCCAGTCAGGCCTCTCATGTCCCAAACCTCTCAGGAGGTGTCTGTCTCTATCTACCATCCTGCGGTCCTCCAGTCCCAGCTCCACTCCATGTGGTCAGCTTCTGTCCTTCCCGTAGTGTGTGTGGTCATATCATATGAGGGCATTGCCATCTTCGTCTTTGCTGTTCAAGCTGACCACCAGCGGATGGTGCTTCACAGTCTTGTTGCTCCACTTGTGTGCGTCCTGAAGCCCTGGCTCGAGGAAGTAGAGACAGGTGCCGAAGCCGGCCAGCACCAGGACTGACACCAGCAGGTAGATGGGGACGAACCAGTCCAGGAACATCCAGGACATGGTACTGTTACGGAGCGGTACAGGAGGACGGGGGACATTAGATTGTGAGCTGATGATCAAATACCAAACACAATCTACCTATTGTACACATGGTGCAGCTTTACCTGGAAACGTACTCCTTATTCACAATCTCAAGTCAACTATTATGTGCAAGCATCTGCCCTATCAAAATTGACTATAAGATGGTCCTCTGTGTTAAGGTATATTAGTTGTGGCAGGCTATTGCCATTCCTTTTACTGTGTCAATAGATTATGTCCACTGTTAAATGATTGCACACATTAGCTGCTAGAGTAACTGCACATGATCATGACAAAAAATATCACCCCACGGTAGCTAGCAGGTTTCGGCACATACCTGTGGTCTCTGCTGTGCCCGCCTTCCTCTGAATATGGTGTTAGTATAAAATGGAGGAGCAATGGAGTCACTAATCAGATGATGTATTGGTCTAATGCAGCACAACCGTCAGCTGGATGGTATAATACAATCCAAGGGGAACTCTCTGTACAGATGACAGAGAGGTTCATCATACTGCTCTGGGTTCTGACGTCACATTCAAAGGGAGGGGAGGAGGGGGGCATTGCTATGACAACAGCCCTAGTGATGGGTGGAGGGGGATGTTATGCAACGGTTATTGTGGTGTTTTTTTGGGCCAGGACCCTTCAGATGTCTCCGGTCGCCTCCTCCAGCCTCTGCATGAAATCGATTCCAGTTCATTTAACGCACAAACCATCACAGCGTAAGAGGGTAATGTTCTCCTTCATATCCGTCACTCAGGCAGAAGCAATAGGATTTCCTTATAAGGAGACTGCTCATCTACAAAGCACAACATGTCATGTTTTTTTATCTGAGACAATGACTAAAATAAGACTGAAGAGCAGGAAGGATGACCTATTTATTGTCAAACTGTACCAGGAAGAAGCCTTTGTCCAATTAGTTGAATGATTGTTACTCAGCTCTAAGACCATATGTAGGAAAGATAAGCTTGATAGATCAACCTCACATCCACTTCTCATTGGGCCACATCCAGGAAGTGGACACGTAGGTCTGCATCTGATTGGTGCGAAGCCAAACCCTATACAATTATTTTTTTTATAAAAATGTGTGATTTATTAAAATATGAATGCATTTCAATAGGTTCTGACCAGAAGCAAGGCACTGTAAGGCATCACCGGGTCATCAGTTGGGAGAAAACAGCCCAGTTCTAAAAAGACATGACATACAGAAACTGGTAAACATCAAGTATTCTAGCTCGACAGACTGCCGTTAAAAAAAAAGTATTGGTGTGTTTTAGATACAGCACAATATAATAAATATTATGGTCTCAAAGTCTTTAAAGTCTGTTTATGCAACAGTTGTCTATTTGCACAAGTAGCAATTTATTCTGTGTCTACAGATTTGTAAACTGATCCAGTCTCATATTATGCGTAGATTCAGCAGAATGACGTTGCCACGGGCAGCACCGCAGATATTGAGATGAGTGAGATACAAGACTTTGCTCTCACACAGTCCAGCTCACGGGTTCACCAGGAATTGTTGCGGAAATGTACCCACTATGCTCTTTACTTTCTGCATCTACGCCATGTCGCTGAGTCTACCTTTAATACTGCTCATGTTATGAATGGATGGATGGCACCAGGAAGGCTACAGGCACACTGCATGTATCTGAGAGTTGCAAACACTAACTAACACAGTGGGGGAGGGGCGGGGGCTTATAACTTGGCTGCCTGTGTATCCTCCGCAGTGCTGTGTGAAGGAGCTTCTTTCTGGAGGAAGTCAGTGACGAGTTGGGCCACAGTCTCAGGGGTGTTCAGGTGGACATGATGATCACCAGGTACGTTAACCACCATGCCCTGAGAGACATACAAGACAAGACCAGACAAACAGACACAAAGAGGGGGGAAGAGAGAGATGGGGGGGGGATTGAAAACAAATATATATAAACTATTCTTTCCCAAAAACCCTGCATTTGACCAATCTGAGTGCCATTACATAGGTCAGTGTTTGCAGCTAAAACTTTTCTTACTGGTAAAACTTCTCTGCTTAATTATCTATACAGTACTGTAGCTGCAAGAAGCAGCGCACAATATGACTGTAGTAACAACATACAAATATTACTCTAAAATGTTTCAGTCGCAACCATAAAAGTGACATTAGAATGTGAGTAGAACATTGTTTCTTTGTAAATAGGTGTATACATAAGTATACTCACGCTTTGGTCTTTATACCCTTGAAGTAGCGTTGAGGTAAATGTCTTCTGTTGTGGTTCAGAAAACATCTTCTCAAACCCCTCCTCCGCCCTATCAGGAGAATTAGAGAGATCTTCAAGTAAAACATATTAGCAGTAAAAAAAACATTGCTTGACGGTGTGGTAAAGTGTAGTTTATAATAGAAACTGTGTAATAATCCTGTAATAATTGTGAAATAGCGTAATGATGGGAGAGTGTCCTACAGCACTACTAGAACTCTGGCCTGTATCCTGGACTGCAACTCCAGACTCTGCTCCAGACTGACACGCACAACATTTTTCTGAAACAGAAAACATTAGGATTGCTAGAAACAGATACAAATATACAAATCAACTAAAGTACTAAAGTATTTTTTTACGAGGACTATTAACACAAAAAGATTAGTCTTACCAGATTGATTCTAAAGTCTCGGGTGAACACCACACCTATGAAATAAAAATAGAAAGTGTTAGGATTACTATTATATTACAATGACATGAGTACGACAGATGACAAGAAGGAGAAACAAAGTGAAAAGAGAAAAAAAAGACAATGTGAGCGAGCGAGAGCGAGGGAGAGAATGATCATTTTACCTCCTTCAACCTGAGCGAGTCCTCGTTCTAGAAGAATGTGGGCTGACTGCTCCGAGAGAGAGGGGTTTGCTGCCAAAAGCCTGGAAGTGATTAACACATCATAGGAGTGACGCAATGACTATGATTATCAGAGCAGAGAGATTATGGCCAGACAGCCCAACATAACAGAAGTGTAAAACAAGGAAGTGTGGTCTTACCTCATCAATGCGTTCTCATAGGTGTAAACCTTCTCTTTCTTCTCATCTTTCTTCTTCTCAAACTCAAGCATTCCTTCAAATCCCTGTCTTATCACCGTATGCAATTCCTTCTAGGGTAAGAGACACAATGGTAGAGAGACATTATAAAATGCGGATGTCCTGAACAGTTCCAAGGAGCAAATGATAAAAGAGTGGTGAGTATTTCAGTACCGTGTCTGTGGGTAAGAATCCATAGGAGTCCAGGAGAACCACTGACTCCACCATCTCTGGATACAATGCACTGAACTGGACAAAGACAACAGGACATGGTTACACACACACACACACCATACACACGTACTGTCTCTGGATATTGTTCATTGCGAAGAGACACAGATATGAAACAGCATTAACATGCTTATTTTTTTAAGATGCTTACTATTCCAGCTACATTGCCACCTGTACAATGGAGAGCACATGATCAGATGTCTGTACAGACAGGAAAACAACCATGTCTGATCAGAACACAATGAGTGGATGAGAGATTAACATGAAGATGAACAGTCACTCACCCATACTGTGTCCGATAATAGAGAATCTCTTCCATTGGAGAGCTGCAAACCATTTCAATGGATTAGATAGATAGATAGATCATCTGCTAAATGTAGCTTCATACTTTAAAATTACACCTACCTAGGAGAGAATGAATGAGGAAACCTCATATAGCTGTGTCTAACTTCACTTTCAATCATTGCTTTTCAGCTCTTACTGGAGCTGAGGTCACATTGGTCTGAATAAGCTCAAACCAGCAAGTAGCCAAGTGGTTTGAGCATTGGGCCAGTAAACGAAAGGTCGGCACTTAACCCTAATTGCTCCAGGGTCGCCTCCAGGCAGCCATGACCCCATTCTCAGAGGGTGTCTCAGAGAGAATGGGATATGCAAAAAACACATTTCCAACCCACACATTTGTATTAATACACACTTGTGCATGTGTGAAATAGGACAAATATTTGCATCCACTAAATTAATTTCAATAATTATTAATACCTCCAATGACTCGCCTTATGTCAGCCACATAAGCAGGAAAGCTGTAGAAGACTCCAGGAGGTCTATGGGAGGAGAGGCCATGGCCAGCCATATCCACAGCTACACACTTCCACTCTGTATAAGAGTGAGAGAGTGAGTGAGAGAGAGACTAAGAGCCTGACTCATTCCGTACTGAACAACTATGCAACTGAATGTCCTTCCAATTCCAATGACAATTCCTCATGAATCCATTGTATAATTCTCTGTGCTCTAGCGGGCAGACAGCCTACACACCTTTTGGCAGCAGTGGAATGAGAGTGTTGAAAGTGCCACAGTTGTCTGCCCAGCCGTGCAGGCAGAGTATTGGTCGACCATGGTCAGGACCCCAGACCTTGCCCCTTATCTCTCCCCACGGCACTGGCATATTGAACTCTGACACTGAAGGGCAATTACTGTTAAGACGCATTACTACGCATTTAACATGACAAAACATTTAGTAATAGTGCACGAGGAAGCGTTATAAGAAGCTCAACAAACAACACACTAATGAGTTCACGTCAAGACAACTCCCATAAGTTCTGACGATCAAGAAAGGATTCATTCTTACCTGCTTGTTTCATGGTAGCTGATGTCATCAAGTGTCTGACTCCTTTCAAAGTTCGCATTACTCTGAAAGGCCAACGTCAAAGTCGGGTTGTTAACTAAACATAAGCACTATACGTCCACAGCATCGATATATTAAATATATATATATAATAAAACGTTAGCTATGAAATAGCAACAGCTATTCAGGCTTACGTAACCTACGAAATGCTTCTCCATTACTTCCGGGTGAAGTGATACGTGTTATTTTGACCAATGAAACGTGAATGCGTCTTCCCCTTAGCGAATAACATTGGACAGCTAGCGGCCGGTTTAAATGATTGACAAGTGCACGCGCCAATTATATGTCAGACATTATCCAATCACATTATTTGTCAGGAGAACAGGGCGGGTTAACACAAGGCGTTAACAAGACAAGGTGCGGTCACAAAGTATCCAGAATTATATCGTTCTTGCAATAAACCAAACAAGTACTCAAGACTACGAACAACGTGTCTTTGTCCCCAATATATATTTTTCCCATCTTAGTATAGCTCAAGGCATTGGCCTAGAGTTTGTTGCAGAATTTGTCTGTTCCAACAATTTTGTGACATTTAGCCTATCGGCATGAAAAACAAAAGTAATTTTAAAAACTAGTGAGGAAATTCCAGCCTTCGAAACATTCTCCAGGTGGACGACAAGGCCTTTTAAACAAACAAAGTGGATGCTGTTGTATCTGCAAAAGGTCACCAGGTGGCAGAAATGGTAAAACCCTAAGCCTACAATAGTTTGAGAAGAGATATAGGAGAGACACTTCAGAACAAACTTCCTTTTTGATATTTTTTAGGGACTATCTGTTGTTCCATGTAGTGAATCTGTTATTCAATGCGCTTGTATAGGCTAATAGCAGTAAGACTCAAAAAAAAAAAAAAAAATTAAATTATTTTAAAAATATATTTTGGGGATAATTCAAGGGGTCTTAAAATTCCAAATCAAATAGCTAAATGTTCCTTGTGACCTTCTTAAAACAATTCCATATAGCTCAGTAGAACAAAATAGAGTATACCATCAGTCGGTTGGGTTAAAACTTGACCTGAACTTGAACCCCAGTAAAGGAGGGAAAGGACTAGGGACTAAACATATCCATACTTAAATGCTCTGGCAAAACTGTCTAGTGGTCCTGGCTGCTGCCAGCAGTTATTTATAAAGCTACATGGTGACTGAAGAGAGTGGTGACTGAAGAGAGAGAAAGATAGGAGAGGAGAATGCTACATGGTGACTGACGAGAGAGAAAGATAGGAGAGAAGAATGCTACATGGTGACTGACAAGAGAGAAAGATAGGAGAGGAGAATGCTACATGGTGACTCAAGAGAGAGAAATATAGGAGAGGAGAATGCTACATGGTGACTGACGAGAGAGAAAGATAGGAGAGGAGAAAGCTACATGGTGACTGAAGAGAGAGAAAGATAGGAGAGGAGAAAGCTACATGGTGACTGAAGAGAGAGAAAGATAGGAGAGGAGAATGCTACATGGTGACTGAAGAGAGAGAAAGATAGGAGAGGAGAATGCTACATGGTGACTGAAGAGAGAGAAAGATAGGAGAGGAGAATGCTACATGGTGACTGAAGAGAGAAAGATAGGAGAGGAGAATGCTACATGGTGACTGAAGAGAGAAAGATAGGAGAGGAGAATGCTACATGGTGACTGAAGAGAGAAAGATAGGAGAGGAGAATGCTACATGGTGACTGAAGAGAGAGAAAGATAGGAGAGGAGAATGCTACATGGTGACTGAAGAGAGAGAAAGATAGGAGAGGAGAATGCTACATGGTGACTGAAGAGAGAAAGATAGGAGAGGAGAATGCTACATGGTGACTGAAGAGAGAGAAAGATAGGAGAGGAGAATGCTACATGGTGACTGAAGAGAGAGAAAGATAGGAGAGGAGAATGCTACATGGTGACTGAAGAGAGAAAGATAGGAGAGGAGAAAGAGATGGGGATAATGCCAAAAAGAGACAGAGAGGTGTGAGAAAGGAGAGAGAGAGAGGAAGGAAGGAAGATAGATTGTGATAATGTATAGCCTATTCATGGACATATATGAGTCACAGTCCTGTTTGGCCTTAGGTTCAAAAGTTTCTGTCATTGCAGTGTAACAACTGTTTTTCTCATTTGCTGACTTTTGGCAGCATTTGCCTTTGACCATGCCAATAATGTATTTGTAAAGGACAGATGCTCTTTCGCCCTGTTCAAAACAATGAGTGTGTCGTAACAAAAGCAATGCTGTCGGCATCACACCACTGCTATTGTCGTATACTAACGGTCATAGGATTGAGTCAAATGGCATTTCTTACACATTATGAACAATTGAGAGATTTATGTATGTTATTAAATTATCATACTAGGCCGAGCCTGCAAACGGTTTAGAGTTCTGAAGAACTGTAGCAATAGAGCATTACCATACCAACTTTGGAAATCATTTCTAATCAGAATTTGATAGACTTGGAAATCTTGATTTTGGAACCGTCTTTTCTTGTGAACTATGAGACAATAGAATTCACAATGCAGTGAGGGACAGAAAGGAATCTAACTGGTATGGTATCATAATTTGGTAACCTAACGGGAGGGCGGGCTAGAAGGTTTAGAGGTGGAGTTAACATGGAGAGAGAGATTGATGGTTGGTCTGGGATGAGTGCGTGAGAGGGAGGAGGAGGTATAAAAGGTATGGTTTGGGGATGGGTTTGACTATAGAGTATTTTGGAGTTTGAAATATTGACACGGGACATTTACCTGCTTTACTGGTACAGTATCAATGCTTCTATGTCACGCTTTAAAACAGGGCTGCCCAACCCTCTTCCTATAGGTTTTCAGTCCTACCCTAATTTAGCATATCTGATTCAGCTAGTTGAGGTCTTGTTGAGCAGCTAATTAGTATAATCAGGTGTGTTAAATTAGGGTTAGACTGAAAACCCACAGGATGGTAGATCTCCAGGAAGAGGGTTGGGTAGCCCTGCTTTAGAAATACATTTTTGGATCAAATGTTTATTCACTTTTAATAAACAGAATGTCTAGTTTTTACCTAGCATTAGTGTTGAGGCTGCAAAAGCACATTTCAGTATTAATCATAAGTGAGAGTTTGGGTGAGCTGATATTGTAACCCAAAATTAATTTCAGTAAACTATTTGAACTGTATGACATCTAATCCTGTCATCAGCTTGACTGTCAGTGTCTTTGCAGAGAAAGCAACACATACATGTACACAGAAGGCCCATAGTCCAGAAGTCTCAACCTACACTCTGGACCTCGACGCCAGTTCAACTGCGTTTATTCATTGTTCCCCTTCTAATCAGGGACTGATTTAGACCTGGAACATCAGGTTGGTGCAATTGATTATACGGTAGAACAGAACCAGCAGGCTCCGGACCTTGTAGGGTAAGAGTTGAATACCCCTGGTCTAGAGGCTATACAAAGCCAACGCAGCAGTTGGACGTCTGGTGCACTGATGCTGGAACATATGTCCTGACAGAACAAGTCTGCTGCCTCTACATCATGCTACATTGTTCAGAGTAGAAAATACAATTTTGTTGGTCAGATACACATATTTAGCAGATGTTATTGCGGGTGTAGCGAAATGCTTGTGTTCCTAGCTCCAACAGCGCATTAATATCTAACAATTATCTAGTAAAGACCATGTGGAGGAGCTGATGGGGCTGTATTTTATGTCTGTGTGGACTGCCCATTTTTGACCTATGGGTATAGAATCCTATGAGGACAAGGTCAATGAAAAGCTATTGGGAAATTACCTTTGGCTTAATTACTACGAAGTCCCTACACTGTCTTTGAAAATAACATTTAATAGACGAACATCTGGATTAATTTTATTAGTATTGGCAAGTGTAACTATAAACTTTGCATGCCATGTGTTATTTAACGCAGTAAACAAACCAAACTAATGTAACATCCTCGTTTCTAGAGTGCTTTGGAGCCACTGCGGTGGTGCTGACTCACTGACTGTTCAGTCAGTTACTTCAACTCTCCCCTAATTAGCTACCTAACACTTACCACCTCGAACGCATGCAATCCGTAGCTACTCTCTCCCCTCCACTATGATTTATGGCTGATTGTTTCTATAGCGTTTTACTGAGTATACTTGCCATATGTTAGATTAGATTAATGCATTACTGAATTTGTGTTATAATGTGAAATAAAACCATATAATTCCGTCTTTTTGGCTGCTTCATTGGTCCTGTTCAATCTGATATTATTATTTTGTTCCTCTACTCAGCTTCCGTCTGTCTATTCCTAACCCACTGACTGCTCCGCACAGAAAACATTAGCTTTCCTACTGTACGCGTTTGTAACAGGGCTGGTGGTCAATTCAAATTGAAGGTGAATTTCAAAAAAAGAAACGCGTTGTGATTAAATAGCTGCTTGTAACGTGTACGTTAATAATCGGGAAGCAAATACAGGCAGCGAATTTAACAAATGAAAGAAACATGAGTAGCGTACAGACATGAAACCGAAACAACGCCTGGGGAAAGAACCGACGGGAGTGAGAGATATAGGGGAGGTAATCAGGAAGGCGATGGAGTCCAGGTGAGTCATGAGGCGCAGGTGAACGTAACGATGGTAGCAGCAGGTGTGCGTAATAATGAATAAACTGGCGACAACGAGCGCGAGTAAACCTGAGTGACACGTCTGAAAATGGATGCCGTTTTATTAGTTAAGACCCAAGCCCTGATTTGTACTGTATGTCATGTCACGCCTTAGTCTCCCTGTCTGTCTTCCTCAGATCATGGTTAACTTTGACATGGTTCTGAAGTGCTGGGGGCCAGTGGAGGCTGACTACAACAAACACGGAGGACTGGTTCTGAGCCGGTCAGTGGACAATATTGGTCTGTACTTTGCTCTGGCCCAGGGCGTTATGTTTTTCTTACTGATACTCACACATCAGCAAGATGCACGAAATGCCATGGACCAGAGCCAGACTTTACTGAGTTGGCTAAGCAATTGACTGGAGTGGTTCTGGCCATCAACTACGAGACTGTTGTGTTGAATGTAATGCTATGAAATGGGTTGATGCCAATGTGTAGATATAGCAATCAGGAATGAGTTCTTTAAAAAAATGCTGTCTGTACTGTAGACTGAACTCTCCTTTACAAATCTCTCTTCCTCTCTCTCGCCTTTCCTCTAGTCTGTTTGCAGAGCACCCAGACGTTGTTCCCTAAGTTTGCAGGCATCGCCGCGGGCGACCTGTCAGGGAACGCAGCAGCAGCTGCCCATGGGGCAACTGTGCTTATGAAGCTGGGTGAGCTGCTGAAAGCTAAAGGTGACCACACTGCCATCCTTAAGCCCCTGGCAACCACCCACGCCACCAAGCATAGGATTGCCCTCAACAACTTCATGGTGAGGGTGAATGATTTCAGTCTCCTCTCTTTATCTGAAACTTTTTCCCCTTATTCATACATTTCTTGCATTCACTCCAGTTTTACCATGACACTGTCATGCTTAATCTACTAAAATGCTGAGTGAGAAATTTCCTTTTTAGTGATTTTCTTCAGTATGATGTTTAACTTCATACTGAATCAAATCACTAACATCTCTTGCTGCTCATCACTGAGATCATCTGCAAAGTGATGGGTGAGGAGGCGGGGCAGGACAGGAAGCTCTGAGGCAGGTGATGGGTGTGATCATAGCTGACATCGACGTCACCTACAAGGAGCTGGGCTTTGCTGGCTAAAGGGTTTACCTCAACAACCTACACCCCCCCCCCCCCCCCCACAGTTCTCGAGAGGTCACAGGGATAGGACAACAACTGGAAACTTACATTTGAAGCAGAGTTGCTTCTAGTGTTTATATAGTACATTCGAAGTGCTGGTTTGCTTATGACTTACAGAAAAACTTGTTTGAAAAGTACATGAGGTGTATGAGGCAAAGCATTTGTGCAAATTCTACATTTCTCTATACAGTATCTGCCCTTTCAATGTAGTTTGCTTACTGAATGTAAACTGTTCCTCTTTGCACTAAACCAATAAACGTTCCATCAGCTGCAAATGAGTGTTTAGTGTTTATTCTGCCTTTCTATCTTTCTGCCTAATTTCAAACATTCACCCACTGACATGGACAGTTGTATTTTCTGAGGGGTAGGATATGAGTTATAAGGGTGATGAGATTTCTTCTCATACCTGTACTATATATATATATAGAAAGGTTGATTTGATATTATACACATTAACAGTTAAAAGCTGAATTGTGGTTTAAGGACAAAATAAAAACTGTGGTTAGGTCTGATTAGGACATAAGGGTTAATCTGCTTTGTGAGAAACCTGTTTATTGCCTTTGGATTGGCTAAATTCTCTTGCACATTTGGTGGTGGGGGGGGTCTATTCTGGTAGTCACCTCTCCTGCCCTCTATCTTGGATGACTGTCTGGTTTCTGTTGTTCCATTGCAGGTCAGCAAGCGGTCAGTCAGCACTCTAGCCCCTCCCTCCTTGACTGAAACACGTGCATGATCTCTCGTGCACTCAACACACCTAACTGCGAGACACACACACACTAATCCCCACCACCTGGTTTCGTTGGACATTTCCCTGGCTCTGTCCTTTCCCATTCCTGCAGTCTTATCGGTCAGTGTGGACGTGACTCTCTCCACAGAGCAGCATCTCAGGCGGGGCTCTGAGTTCAGATCACCCCCTCTCAGACCAGACTGTGCCTGTTAGCTTGGGCATTCCTCTCAGGAAGTGCATGTCTAGAATGCCCCTGGTTGGTTAAGCCGCACTAGTGAATGAAATAATTGCTTCCATAAGCTCAATGCGAATGACTACAATACACGTACTAGTGCAAGAAATCAGTTGTATTCAAATATACTATGCTTAATTCTGGATTCAGCCATTTCTTTGTGGTGCTGCTTGAATCTAAAGTATGAGTCCACATGATTTGTAATAAATTGATATTTTGCCCTAGAGGCATAATTGTAATGGTCAAACTTTCTTGACAATTTGTACATTGTCTCCAGTCAATGTGTTTTGGCATTAGTCTGGCTGGCATTGAGCTGATGGCCAAAGCTGTGGTTAATTGCCCTGCTGAAGGAACGACTTAATAGGCTGGATGTGTCACTCACTGCACTGCAGACGTGTGACCCCGCCTGCCTTTCTCTCTTTATCCATTTCTCTTTCTGCTGACCCGTCGCCAAGGACAGCCGGTCTCCACAGACCAGACCGGCTGACCCCAGGCCAGGGGCATTAGTCAAGAGTCAGCCATATAAAAAAAAAAAACACTGAAGATGTGTGAAAGTAAAGCATCCATTAGGCTCAGGTGCTCCCCCATCTTAGCCACTTCAGATTTATGGTGAATTCAATATGCACCTGCAAACTGATTGATGTGCACTAACAGAGGTTTCTGTTGTGCAGGTCAGCAAGCGGTCAGTCAGCGATCTATCCCCACCCCCCCCCCCCCCCACCTTAGACTAAAACACGTGCATGATCTCTCTTGCACTCTCAATACAGTTAGGTGCTACATACACACTCACCAGCTGGCACGCACACACAATCCCAACCACCCTGTTTCTTTAGGACATTTCCCTGAATTCAATATGCACCTGCAAAATGATGTGCCCTAATGGAGGTAGCCTAGGGGTTAGAGCGTTGGGCCAGTAACAGAAAGGTTGGTGGATTGAATCACGAGCTGACAAGGTAAAAATCTGTCGTTCTGAACAAGGCAGTTAACCCACTGTTCCTAGGCTTATTGTGAATAAGAATTTGTTCTTAACTGATTTGCCTAGTCAAATTAGAATTGTATTTTTCAAACAGTGCACATGACTGACCACCAGCATAGGTGTCCAGGCTCCCTTGTCCTTCCAATATATGGTCCTCCCCCTCTCATGGTGTCCAATGGCATTATCAGTGAGGAAACAGGATACCTTAGACTTCTTTAATCAGCATTAACACAGTGGATCCCAAACCTGTGTCCACACTAATTTTCTAACCAGGACTTGGTCTCAAGCAGCTTCACAACCTATCATTTTTCTTCAACACTCCACAAAATGTAACCATTAACACTTATGGATAACAGATTATGGTTCACATGACAACAGCCAGAAACGCCATTCAACTTCTCTACCTACCTGCTGGTTATTATTTTGCCCTGATCAGCGAGAGGAAGATACGTGTGCATCCTAGGCTCAGGTGGAGACACTATCTGTCAGTGGTCACCCCCTGAGCCTGTCTGTCAGCGGTCACCCCCTGAGCCTGTCTGTCAGCGGTCACCCCCTGAGCCTGTCTGTCAGCGGTCACCCCCTGAGCCTGTCTGTCAGCGGTCACCCCCTGAGCCTGTCTGTCAGCGGTCACCCCCTGAGCCTGTCTGTCAGCAGTCACCCCCTGAGCCTGTCTGTCAGCGGTCACCCCCTGAGCCTGTCTGTCAGCGGTCACCCCCTAAGCCTCTGTCAGTGGTCACCCCCTGCATACTTATTACATACTGAATGATTTAGCACAGTGGGAGTGTGTGTGTCAACATGTGGCAGATTGTGTGTGTTACACTGTGCAAACATCTTCATTTCAGATGGCATAATGCAAAACCCTTCTGAAATGCAGTATTCATTTTGTCATGTCCTACAGTGCAGAAAGGATTTGGCAACAGGTCCCTCAGACTCCAGAGCCAACAACGGCCGACACAGACGTCAACAAGATGTTTAAACCAGTAGCGACACAACATACACACTGAATCACCCTGAGGAGCAGTAGAGAATTGGGGTAAAGAGCAAGAGATAGACACCCATGACAGAGACACCTTAAGAGCTGAAAGGGAGAGAAAGATGGGGGGGGGGAGGATGTAAATCCCACTAGGCACCAACTGGTTGAATCTAGAATTGAAGTCAGAAGTTTACATACACTTAGGTTGGAGTCATTAAAAATCATTTTTCAACCACTCCACAAATTTCTTGTTATTAACAAACAGCAGTTTGGCATGTCAGTTAGGACATCTACTTTGTGCATGACACACATTTTTCCAACAATTGTTTACAGACAGATTATTTCACTTATAATTCACTATATCACAAGTCCAGTGGGTCAGAAGTTTACATACACTAAGTTGACTGTGCCTTTAAACAGCTTGGAAAATTCCAGAAAATTATGTCATGGCTCTAGAAGCTTCTGATAGGCTAATTGACATCATTTGAGTCAATTGGAGGTGCTTCTGTGGATGTATTTCAAGGCTGACATTCAAACTCAGCACCTCTTTGCTTGACATCATGAGAAAATCAAAAGAAGTCAGCCAAGAAATCAGAAAAAAAGAGCTCAAGTCTGGATCATCCTTTGGCGCAATTTCCAAACTCCTGAAGGTACCACGTTCATCTGTACAAACAATAGTACACAAGTATAAACACCATGGGACCACGCAGCCGTCATACCACTCAGGAAGGAGACGTGTTCTGTCTCCTAGAGATGAACATACTTTGGTGCGAAAAGTGCAAATCAATCCCAGAACAGCAGCAAAGGACCTTGTGAAGATGCTGGAGGAAACAGATACAAAAGTATCTATATCCACAGTAAAACGAGTCCTATAATCGACATAACCTGAAAGGTCGCTCAGCAAGGAAGAAGCCACTGCTCCAAAACCGCCATAAAAAAGCCAGACTACGGTTTGCAACTGCACATGGGGACAAATATCATACTTTTTGGAGAAATGTCCTCTGGTCTGATGAAACAAAAATAGAACTGTTTGGCCATGATGACCGTCGTTATGTTTGGAGGAAAAAGAAGGATGCTTGCAAGCAGAAGAACACCGTCCCAACCGTGAAGCACGGGGGTGGCAGCATCATGTTGTAGGGGTGCTTTGCTGCAGGAGGGACTGTTGCACTTCACAAAATAGATGGCATCATGAGGCTGGGAAATGATGTGGCTATATTGAAGAAACATCTAAAGACCTCAGTCAGGAAGTTAAAGCTTGGTCGCAAATGGGTCTTCCAAATGACATGGATCCCAAGCATACTTCCAAAGTTGTGGCAAAATGGCTTAAGAACAACAAAGTCAAGGTATTGGAGTGGCCATCACAAAGCCCTGACCTCAATCCTATAGAGAATTTGTGGGAAGAACTGGAAAAGCGTGCGAGCAAGGAGGCCTACAAACCTGACTCAGTTACACCAGCTCTGTCAGGAGGAATGGGCCAACATTCACCCAACGTATTGTTGGAAGCTTGTGGAAGGCTACCCAAAATGTTTGACCCAAGTTAAACAATTTACAAAATACTAATTGAGTGTATGTAAACTTCTGACCCACTGGGAATGTGATGAAAGAAATAAAAGCTTAAATCATTCTCTACTATTATTCTGACATTTCACATTCTTAAAATAAAGCGGTGATCCTAACGGACCAAAGACAGGGAATTTTTACTAGGATTAAATGTCAGAAATTGTGAAAATCCAAGTTTAAATGTATTTGGCTAAGGTGTATGTAAACATCTGACTTCAACTATATGTTGTTTCTACGCCATTTCAAATACAACAAAATACATTTGATGATGTTGAATCAATGTGGAAAACTTATTGGATATGTAAAAAAAGTAATCAATGTAAAGGGATTTCGGGAATGTTTCTTTTTTCGACCCAACTTTAAACCTAAATCCAGGTACATGGTTCAAATATGTTATTTCATGTTGAATTTATGTTAGTTGAAACTCAATCAAATGACGTTGAACTGATGTCTTTGTCCAGTGGAATAGCACACTGGAGATCTTCAACAAAGGGTTATCAAAATACCTAATCTGAACAGGAAGGGGATGTGAACTTAGAGTTTATGGATGGAAATAGGTGGGAGGAGGGAGACGGGTAGGAGTGAGGAGGTCAGGATTCTGCAAATAGCTGGTTCACAATTAAAAAGAGGTTTAACAGGATCTTAAGCACATACACATTTGTAACATATTGCAAGAATTGTGTTATTAAAAAAAAATGCATACAAAATGGTTGATGTTGTACACAATTTTCAGGGACCTATTTTGGCTCGTGAGCACTTTTAAAACTACTGGCTGAAATGTTACAAAACCTTTATAAAATCATCTTTAAGATTGTATCAACTAGCTAAGCCATTTATTTCTCACGTAGGTCAAAGAAACACTACATAATGAAAGATAAGGGGACATCAATTGCATGTATCAATTGTCACTGTTGGGCGTATCTCAGAAAACCACATCCTTTCTATCATCCTGTTTCTATAGCAACCAGAAAGCAATTTGGAGGCATTGAACCAACGGCTTTCGCCAGGCAGCAGGCACTCCACCTAATGTCAGTATATTGACACAGCAACAAGAGACATTCTAAAAAAGTAAGGTTAGTGTGTAACCTCAATTATATTTACAAAGATACCAGACCATTTCCTTTACAAATGAGATCAAAGCCACAAAAAAAATGTAAATGGTTAAAAAAAGTTTACAATGTGAACAAAACCAAAAATGTATTTAAAAAAAAAGGTACTAAGTGCATGGTAAACATTCTGCATATACAAACAAAATGTTAACGTCATCACATGCAGTCCGCTCTATATAAACCTGTTACATTTATCTGTTTTAGAGACCGCAATAGCTATTGAGCACAAGTAACAGTCCATGTAACTACCTGGTCAACCAGACTTGGCTCGTCCAGGTGATGTTCTAGACTGGGTTAAAGATCACTCAAAGTTCTGCTGGTCAATGTCAGAGGGCACAGTGCAGCGGGTCAAGGTGGACAGGTAGAGACCAGTTGCCATAGGGACAAGACCGGCCGCTACCTTGAGAATGGCCAGTAATCGGCGTGCTGCCGTGGTCACCCCCTCTGTTGTCTGAGTGGAGAAAGAAAGGAAGATGGAGGAATAAATAAATGGGGAAAAAAACAAATGTTTCATGAAATAACAGAATGACACACTTATAAAAGATAATGAGTTTGTATTATCCGTCAGTCTATTCATAACACAAGCTTCATTAAATAAACAAACAAACTCAACAGCACTATCAACAAGGCAGGTCCTATGGCTCAAAGTAGAGGAGACGTCATCCCTACTTGTATTTGTGAGAGGTATTGACATGTTGACAGCACCGAGCTGTCTGTTTAAACAATTAGCACAAAGCTCAGACAACCATTCATACCCCACAAGACATGGTCTCTTCACAGTCCAAGTCCAGAACAGACTATGGGAGGCGCACAGTACTACATAGCGCCATGACTACATGGAACTCTATTCCACATCAGGTAACTGATACAAGCAGTATAAATCAGATTTTTTTATTTTTTAAACATAAAAATACACCTTATGGAACAGCGGGGACTGTGAAGCAACACAAACATAGGCAGAGACATGTATGCATACACACGATAACATATGCACATGTACACATAGATTTTGTGTTGTAGATATGTGGTAGTGGTGTATGGGCCTGAGGGCACACAGTGTATTGCGAACTCTCTTATAAATGTAATGTATGTATTTGGGGCTTCCGAGTGGCACAGCAGTCTAAGGCACTGCATTTCAGTGCTAGAGGTGTCACTACAGACCCTGGTTCGATTCCAGGCTGTATCACAACCGGACGTGATTGGGAGACCCTAAGGGCGGCACACAGTTGGCCCAGTGTTGTCCGGGTTTGGTCGGGGTAGGCCGTCATTGTAAATAAGAATTTGTTCTTAACTGACTTGCCTAGTTAAATAAAAGGTTAAATACAAATAAATCATGTTTTTAAAATTGTATAACTGCCTTAATTTTGCCAGACCCCAGGAAGAGTAGCTGCTGCCTTGGTAGCAGCTAATGGCGATGCATAATAAATACAAATATAGTGTTTCACCTGTCAATCATGTCTATGTGTTAACTGATACAGTTGACTCATACCTGATCCTCTGCACACAATAGGGGGCAGTGGAGGGATGCAGCCAGCGTCCTCACAGAGACCAGCCGCTCAGGGGGCACTGACACATTACGAGCTGGAGGAGGAAACACAGACACACCACGGAAACACAGGTGATAGAAATCTTTCAATAGAATGTGATAAGCGAGGGCCTCCCGAGTGGCGCAGTGGTCTAAGGCACTGCATCGCAGTGCTTGCTGTGCCACTAGAGATCCTGGATCGAGTCCAGGCTCTGTCGCGACTGGGAGACCCATGGGGCGGCACACAATTGGCCCAGCGTCGTCCGGGTTAGGGGAGTGTTTTGCCGGCAGGGATGTTCTTGTCCCAATCGCGCTCTAGCAACTCCTGTGGCGGGCCAGGCGCAATGCACGCTGACACGGTCACCAGGCGTATGGTATTATTTTCCACTATATTGGATCACTCCAATATATTGGTAACACTCCGCGGCGGAGGGATACATCCGATGTGAGGATTTAGAGATTTACTTTTGTGTACACCTGTGTCACAGCTGGGGTCCGCCCCTATATGTATAGATGTATAGACCACATGGCCGTGTCACGTTGTCCTTCATTTTATCGGTGGACGTCTGTATGTTTTGAGGTACAAACTTTCTGAAGTTCGCTTGGTAAGTCACTGGTAAGTGTAATATCTTGCGTGGAAGTATACTCACTGGCGTTTGCAGCTGGCCACTTGGCCAGCCCCTCCTCTTCAGTGCTCCACTCGCTGTGCATGGTTGATCTGTATCTTCCGCCCGTGGTTTGTCATGCTTGCGTTTCATTAGCGTTACACTACGACTCCATGTGCATTAATATATTGGTGGCTCTTGCTGACACAAACTGTAATTTACCTTACACAACTTGCCGGCTGGCTTGTTCTGTGTGTGTGTGTGTTGTGAATTGCCTTAACATACTGCATGTTCTTTCCCCTGCAGAGTGTAAGAGTATCGTAGTGGGCTT
The DNA here is from genome assembly GCF_036934945.1 of Oncorhynchus masou masou. Classification (NCBI taxonomy): domain Eukaryota; kingdom Metazoa; phylum Chordata; class Actinopteri; order Salmoniformes; family Salmonidae; genus Oncorhynchus; species Oncorhynchus masou. The sequence goes on from NC_088215.1 coordinate 16,821,512, forward strand.
TCCTCTACGTTGAGACATTAACTTTGGAGTTCCTTAACGGGTGTTACTACATATGGTTCTGTTTTTACTGCTTGGATATGAAACCGGTAGGTAATATTGGCGGAAATCTTTTTTTAAATGTTTTATCCATTACCTGGTTGCTGTTTTTTTGTCTGCCTGTTTTTCCCACAGGGGTCTACCCAGTGTTTGCAGCGGTACTGGGTAATTTATCCCCCACCTTGTGTCATGACGTTACCCTCTTTGGGTACAACAAGCCCCATCCCCCTCTCCCTGTCTCCTGCACCAAGGCTGCTGTGGTCAGAGAGAGGTCGTAAATTCCTGGAGGAGATTATCTCCTCATGGCCACAGTTTTGAGACAGAGTGAATTTTCATAGAGAACAAAGGCATTTCTTCCACCTCACAGAACTTGAGGTCTGAACAACATTTATGTTCTGGAGAAGGTATAAAAGATCGGTGAAGTAACCAGGGGGGGGAAGTGCCTTTCGTGTCACCACGGTGGCCAACCCCCTGAAGAAAACCCTGCGGCTGGAGATCCCCTCACTCCCCGACAAGGGTGCCATCCGCAGGATCAAGACATCAAAACAGCTAGGTGGGTTCTACTCCACTTATTTTGTGGTCTCAAAAAGAGAATAAGGGTTTTGATCGATTCTGGACCTCCGCAACCTCAATGGGTACTTGAAGGTACTGAGGTTCCACATGCTGTCCCCAGCCGCGTGTTGCAGGCCGTGTCCAGGGACCAGTGGTTTGTGACGCTGGACCTTGGGGATGCGTACTTCATGTTCCTGTTCACCCAGCTCATTGGCAGTACCTCCGATTCACTTTCAAAGGGACGGTTTACGAATTCATGATTCTTCCCTTTGGCACCCCGCACTTTCACAAAGTGCATGGACGCTGTCCTGGCACCTCTCACATCCCGAGGATTGTTGATCCTCAATTACCTGGATGATTGGCTGATTTGTGCCCCAACCAGGACCCAGGTCCTGTCAGACAGAGACATACTCCTGACCCACATCGGCGGGCTGGGCATTACAGTAAGCGACAAGAAGAGTAATCTGACACCCACCCAAAGGGTGGCCTTCATTGGTATGGAACTGGACTAAGGGCAGATTGGCCAGATTACCACCTTGGAGCAGCAGGCACATCAATACACTAGAACGCTGAGCTGTACTGCTGGCCCTGCGGTCTTTCCTTACACATCTGAAAGGAAGACATATCCTGGTGATAACAGACAACAGCACAGCAGTGGCTTACATCAACCATCAGGTTGGACTGAGGTCACACCGCCTCAATCTTACAGCACAGGAGCTCCTCTGGGCTCAGGTACGTCTAGCGTCGCTACGCGCAGCGCACGTATCTGACATCCTGAGTGTGACAGCGGTTATGCTCTCGAGGGAGGTCCCGCCACCTTGGGACTGGAGCCTACATCCCCAGGTGGTGCAGCACCTGTGGGACAAGTTCAGGAGTGTGTAGGGGGACCGGTTTGCCTCCCTGGACAATGCACACTGCCCCCTGTGGTACTCCATGTTGGAGCCACCAGGGCCTCTGGGCTTGGATGCTCTGGCTCTCGATTGGCCAGGGCTGGAGCTTTCCGCATTCCCCCCTTTTCCCCTGATCCAGGCTGAGCTGGACAGGACCAGGATGGAAGAGCATCGTCTGCTTCTGGTGGTCCCATACTGGCCCAGCCTTCTTCTGTCCCTGCTGTCTGGGACACTTAGGCAACTTCCCCTGAGACCAGACCTTTGCTAGGTACTATCAGGTAAATGTGGCACCTCCCTCTGCAGTGGATTCAACGGTCCTGTGCGTCACCTCCCCTTCCGGGGACTGTGTCGGACCCCCTTCCACATTGACGGTCCCTGCGTCTTGGTCCCGCACTGGGACTTCGCCGCTGGCTGACCAGGTCCCTCTAGCACTGACTAATCTGATACGGGAATACCAATATATCGGAGTGATCCAATATAGTGAAACATAACGAAGGTTACATATGTAACCACGATTATGTGAGCTATATGGATCACTCTAATCCTCTACGGTGCTAGAGACTAGAGATCGACCGATTAATCGGAATGGCCGATTAATTGGGGACGATTTCAAGTTTTTGCAACAATCGGAAATCTGTAAATTTGGACGCCAATTTTGCCGATGTATTTTTTTTTCTCGCCATTATTTAATTTAATTAGGCAAGTCAGTTAAGAACACATTCTTATTTTCAATGACGGCCTAGGAACGGTGGGTTAACTGCCATGTTCAGGGGCAGAACGACGGATTTTTACCTTGTCAGCTCAGGGATTCAATCTTGCAACCTTACGATTAACTAGTCCAACGCTCTAACCACCTGCCTCACGAGGAGCCCACCTGGTAAGAAGCCAAGGTAAGTTGCTAGCTAGCATTAAACTTAATCAATCATAATCACAAGTTATAACGACACATGGTTGATGATATTACTAGTTTATCTAGCGTGTCCTGCGTTGCATATAATCAATGCAGTGCGCATTCGCGAAATAGGACTGTCGTTGCTCCAACGTGTACCTTACCATAAACACCAATGCCTTTCTTAAAATCAATACACAGAAGTATATATTTGTAAACCTGCATATTTAGCTAAAAGAAATCCAGGTTAGCAGGCAATATTAACCAGGTGAAATTGTGTCACTTCTCTTGCGTTCATTGCACGCAGAGTCAGGGTATATGCTACAGTTTGGGCCGCCTGGCTCATTGCGAACTAATTTGCCAGAATTTTACATAATTATGACATAACATTGAAGGTTGTGCAACGTAACAGGAATATTTAGACTGGATGCTAGCCGTTAGATAAAATACGGAACGGTTCCATATTTCACTGAAGGAATAACCGTCTTGTTTTCGAGATGATAGTTTCCGGATTCGACCATATTAATGACCTAAGGCCCGCATTTATGTGTGTTAATATGTTATAATTAAGTTTATGATTCATTCAAACAGCACTTTCATAATTTTGCCAGCAACACGGCTGTTTATGACTTCAAGCCTATCAACTCCCGAGATTAGGCTGGTGTAACGATGTGATGTGAAATGGCTAGCTAGTTAGCGGGGTACACGCTAATAGCGTTTCAAACGTCACTCGCTCTGAGACTTGGAGTAGTTGTTCCCCTTGCTTTGCATGGGTAACGCTGCTTCGAGGGTGGCTGTTGTCGTTGTGTTCCTGGTTCGAGCCCAGGTAGGAGCGAGGAAAGGGTATAGAAGCTATACTGTTACACTGGCAATACTAAAGAGCCTATAAGAACATCCAATAGTCAAAGGTATATGAAATACAAATGGTATAGAGAAAAATTCCTATAATAACTACAACCTAAAACTTCTTACCTGGGAATATTGAAGACTCGTGTTAAAATAAACCACCAGCTTTCATATGTTCTCATGTTCTGAGCAAGGAACTTAAACGTTAGCTTTCTTACATAGCACATATTGCACTTTTACTTTCTTCTCCAACACTTTGTTTTTGCATTATTTAAACCAAATTGAACATGTTTCATTATTTATTTCAGGCTAAATTGATTTGATTGATGTATTATATTAAGTTAAAATAAGTGTTCATTCAGTATTGTTGTAATTGTCATTATTACAACAACAAAAAAATTAAAAGCGTCCGATTAATCAGTATCGGCTTTTTTGTCCTCCAATAATCGTATCGGCGTTGAAAAATCATAATCTGTCGACCTCTACTCGAGACACTAAAGTCCATGGAGAATAAGAGTGGCTCCTCTCAGCTGCCCACTGCACTGAGACTAGGAAACACTGTCACCACTGAAAAATCCACGATAATCGAGAATTTCAATAAGCATTTCTCTACGGCTGCCCATGCATTCCACCTGGCTACCCCAACACCGGCCAACAGCTCTGCACCCCCCCGCAGCAATTGGCCCAAGCCCCCCCCCCCCACACTTCTCCTTCACCCAAATGCAGACAGCTGGTGTTCTGAAAGAGTTGCAAAATCTGGATCCCTACAAATCAGCTGGGCTAAACAATCTGGACCCTCCCTTCCTAAAATGATCTGCTGCAATTGTTGCAACCCCTATTACTAGTCTGTTCAACCTCTCTTCCACCATGCCTGAGATTCCCAAAGATTGGAAGGCGGCAGCGGTCATCTCCCTCTTCAAAAGGGGAGACACTAGACCCAAACTGTTACAGACCTATAGCCATCCTGCCCCGCCTTTCTTAAGTCTTCGAAAGCCAAGTGAACAAACAGATCACCGACCATTTCGAATCCCACCGTACCTTCTCCGCTATGCAATCTGGTTTCCAAGCTGGTCACAGGTGCACCTCAGCCACACTCAAGGTCCTAAACAATATCATAACTGCCATCGCTAAGACAGTACTGACTGTGCAGCCGTCTTTATCGACCTGGCCAAGGCTTGACTCTGTCAATCACCGTATTCTTATTGGCAGACTCAACAGCCTTGGTTTCTCTAATGACTGCCTCGTCTGGATCACCAACTACTTCTCAGATAGAGTTCAGTGTGTCAAATCGGAGGGCCTGTTGTCTGAACCTCTGGCAGTCTATGGGGGTGCCACAGGGTTCAATTCTCGGGCGGACTCTTTTCTCTGTATATATCAATGATGTCGCTCTTGCTGTGGGTGATTCTTTGATCCACCTCTACACAGACGACATCATTCTGTATACATCTGGCCCTTCTTTGGACACTGTTAACAAACCTCCAAACAAGCTTCAACACCATACAACACTCCTTCCGTGGCCTCCAACTGCACTTAACAGCTAGTAAAACGAAACGCATGCTCTTTAATCGATCGCTGCCCGCACCCGCCCGCCCAACTAGCATCACTACTCTGGACGGCCTAGGTGTCTAGTTAGACTGTAAACTCTCCTTCCAGACATTAAGCATCTAGAATCGACTTCCTATTTCGTAACAAAGCATCCTTCACTCATGCTGCCAAACATACCCTCGTAAAACTGACTATCCTACCGATCCTTGACTTCAGCGATGTCATTTACAAAATAGCCCCCAACACTCTACTCAGCAAATTGGATGCAGTCTATCACAGTGCCATCCGTTTTGTCAACAAAGCCCCATATACTACCCACCACTGCGACCTGTATGCTCTCGTTGGCTGGTCCTTGCTACATATTTGTCGCCAAACCCACTGACTCCGGGCCATCTATAAGTCTTTGCTCGGTAAAGCTCCGACTTATCTCAGCTCACTAGTCACCATAGAAACACCCACCTGTAGCACGCGCTCCAGCAGGTATATTTCACTGGTCATCCCCAAAGCCAACACCTCTTTAGGCCACCTTTCCTTCCAGTTCTCTGTTGCTAATGACTGGAACAAATTGCAAAAAAATCACTGAAGTTGGAGACTTATATCTCCCTCACTAACTTTAAGCGTCAGCTGTCAGAGCAGCTTACCGAGCCCTGCAGCTGTACACAACCCATGTGTAAATAGTTCATCCAGCTAGTAACTTCCGGCGCCGACAGAGATGGCCGCCTCGCTTCGCGTTCCTAGGAAACTATGCAGTTTTTGTTTTTTTACGTGTTGTTTCTTACATTAGTACCCCAGGTCATCTTAGGTTTCATTACATACAGTCGAGAAGAACTACTGAATATAAGAGCAGCGTCAACTCACCATCAGTACGACCAAGAATATGACTTTCGCGCAGCGGATCCTGTGTTCTGCCTTTCACCCAGGACAACGGTATGGATCCCAGCTGGCGACCCAAAAAAACAACTTTGTAAAAGAGGGAAACGAAGCGGTCTTCTGGTCAGACTCCGGAGACGGGCACATCGTGCACCACTCCCTAGTATACTTCTCGCCAATGTCCAGTCTCTTGACAACAAGGTTGATTAAATCCGAGCAAGGGTAGCATTCCAGAGGGACATCAGAGACTAACGTTCTTTGCTTCACGGAAACATGGCTCACTGGAGAGACGCTATCGGAGTCGGTGCAGCCAGCTGGTTTCTCCACGCATCGCGCCGACAGAAACAAACATCTTTCTGGTAAGAACAGGGGCGGGGGCGTATGCCTTACGGCTAACGAGACGTGGTGTGGTCACAAAAACATACAGGAACTCAAGTCCTTCTGTTCACCTGATTTAGAATTCCTCACAATCAAATGTCGACCGCATTATCTACCAAGGGAATTCTCTTCGATTATAATCACAGCTGTATATATTCCCCCCCCAAGCAGACACATCGATGGCTCTGAACGAACTTTATTTGACTCTTTGCAAACTGGAATCCATACATCCTGAGGCTGCATTCATTGTAGCTGGGGATTTTAACAAGGCTAATCAGAAAACAAGACTCCCTAAATTGTATCAGCATATCGATTGCGCAACCATGGCTGGCAAAACCTTGGATCATTGCTATTCTAACTTCCGCGACGCATATAAGGCCCTGCCCCGCCCTCCTTTCGGAAAAGCTGACCACGACTCCATTTAGTTGATCCCTGCCTACAGACAGAAACTAAAACAAGATGCTCCCACGCTGAGGTCTGTCCAACGCTGGTCCGACCAATCTGATTCCACACTCCAAGACTGCTTCCATCACGTGGACTGGGATATGTTTGGTATTGCGTCAGACAACAACATTGACGAATACGCTGATTCGGTGTGCGAGTTCATTAGAACGTGCGTTGAAGATGTCGTTCCCATAGCAACAATTAAAACATTCCCAAACCAGAAACCGTGGATTGATGGCAGCATTCGCGTGAAACTGAAAGCGCGAACCACTGCTTTTAATCAGGGCAATGTGACCGGAAACATGACCGAATACAAACAGTGTAGCTATTCCCTCCGCAAGGCAATCAAACAAGCTAAGCGTCAGTATAGAGACAAAGTAGAATCTCAATTCAACGGCTCAGACACAAGAGGCATGTGGCAGGGTCTACAGTCAATCACGGATTACAAAAAGAAAACCAGCCCCGTCACGGAACAGGATGTCTTGCTCCCAGGCAGACTAAATAACTTTTTTGCCCACTTTGAGGACAATACAGTGCCACTGACACGGCCTGCAACCAAAACATGCGGACTCTCCTTCACTGCAGCCGAGGTGAGTAAAACATTTAAACGTGTTAACCCTCGCAAGGCTGCAGGCCCAGACGGCATCCCCAGCCGCGCCCTCAGAGCATGCGCAGACCAGCTGGCTGGTGTGTTTACGGACATATTCAATCAATCCCTATCCCAGTCTGCCTTTCCCACATGCTTCAAGAGGGCCACCATTGTTCCTGTTCCCAAGAAAGCTAAGGTAACTGAGCTAAATGACTACCGCCCCGTAGCACTCACTTCCGTCATCATGAAGTGCTTTGAGAGACTAGTCAAGGACCATATCACCTCCACCCTACCTGACACCCTAGACCCACTCCAATTTGCTTACCGCCCAAATAGGTCCACAGACGATGCAATCTCAACCACACTGCCCTAACCCATCTGGACAAGAGGAATACCTATGTGAGAATGCTGTTCATCGACTACAGCTTGGCATTTAACACCATAGTACCCTCCAAGCTCGTCATCAAGCTCGAGACCCTGGGTCTCGACCCCGCCCTGTGCAACTGGGTACTGGACTTCCTGACGGGCCGCCCCCAGGTGGTGAGTGTAGGCAACAACATCTCCACCCCGCTGATCCTCAACACTGGGGCCCCACAAGGGTGCGTTCTGAGCCCTCTCCTGTACTCCCTGTTCACCCACGACTGCATGGCCACGCACGCCTCCAAATCAATCATCAAGTTTTCGGACGACACAACAGTGGTAGGCTTGATTACCAACAACGACGAGACGGCCTACAGGGAGGAGGTGAGGGCCCTCGGAGTGTGGTGTCAGGAAAATAACCTCACAGTCAACGTCAACAAAACTAAGGAGATGATTGTGGACTTCAGGAAACAGCAGAGGGAACACCCCCCTATCCACATCAATGGAACAGTTGTGGAGAGGGTAGTAAGTTAAGTTCCTCGGCGTACACATCACAGACAAACTGAACCCTACATTATTCATCTCATATGTATACGTATATACTGTACCCTATATCATCTACTGCATCTTTAGGTAATACATGTATCATTAGCCACTTTAACTATGCCACTTTGTTTACATACTCATCTCATATGTATATACTGTATCTTGCCTATGCCGCTCTGTACCATCACTCATTCATACATCTTTATGTGCATATTCTTTATCCCACTACACTTGTGTGTATAAGACAGTAGTTTTTGGAATTGTTAGTTAGATTACTTGTCGGAACTAGAAGCACAAGCATTTTGCTACACTCGCATTAACACCTGCTAACCATGTGTATGTGACAAATAAAACATTTGATTTGATAACTCATACCCATATTTGTTTTTCTGCTCTTTTGCACACCAGTATTTCTACTTGCACATATCTCACTCCAGTGTAAATTGATAAATTGTAATTACTCACCACTATTTATTGCCTTACCTCCTTACTTAATTTGCACACATTGTATACAGATTTTTCTATTGTGTTATTGACTGTACGGTTGTTTATTCCATGTTTAACTCTGTGTTGTTGTTTTTGTCACACTGCTTTGCTTTATCTTGGCCAGGTCGCAGTTGTAAATGAGAACTTGTTCTCAACTTGCCTACCTGGTTAAATAAAAGGTGAAATTTAAATAAGTAATAATATATAGAGGCACCTCAAAAATGATGTAGAGAATGTGTCGCAGCCATGGGGTCTATATATAGGGGCGGACCCCAGCTGTGACACAGGTGTACACAGGAGTAAATCTGTAAATCCTCACCTCGGATGTATCCCTCTGCCGCGGAGTGATACCAATATATTGGAGTGATCCATATTGCTCACATAACCGTGGTTACATACGGAACCTTCGTTTCCTCAGACACATCGGTGCGGCTGGCTTTCGGCTTAAGCGGGCTTTGTGTGAAGAAGCAGTATGACTTGGCTGGGTTGTGTTTCGGGGGACTCCGTACCGGAGTTGCAGCGATGAGACAAGACTAACTACCAATTGGATACCATGAAATTGGGGAGAAAACTGGGTAAAAGTACAAATAAAATCAAAAAATATAATAATTGTGATAAGTGTTGATGAAAGATAGACAGGCGAGTTCATTTCCTTACCACTGGTAACCAGGAAGCAGACTTTGCCCTGGAAGTAACCTGGGTCTAAATACTTGAGGGAGGTCTCTGCTGACTGGAAGCTGAGGAGAGAGAAAAGCAGTAGCATTACCACTGGAAGTGGAGGCCAGTAAAGCCACACAATAGGTCCATCTCCCTATGGATGGTTCTTATTGTCTGTATGTGAATGTACCTGAGCTCTGAGGTTAGGTGAATGATGAAAACCACCAGATCTATCCGTGGCCGAGACTCCTCATTTTCCATGGGGAGTGGGAGGCTTCTAGCCAACCTTCTGGTACAGAAAGACAAGACAAGACTGTTAGAAGGGTTGTGACTAGATGGTATACAGCTACTTTCGTCAAGTGACTTTTCGTAGCAGGTTAGGAGAGCATTTTAGCTAACTCTAATCCTTTTTTTAAACCTAAATCCCCTAACATGTTATGAAAAGTCTCTTCCGTCCGTAGCTGTATACCATCTAGTCAAAACCCCTACCTAGCTCGCTAGTTGAGAACTCAATTCAGTACTTACACATTGACGTTGACAGTCTTCTCTTGAAGAACAACAGTGTCAGCTAACTTCTGCTGAAATTGCTCTTCGTTCTCCACCAGCTGGAATAAGAAACACATTCATTGAGTAACGGGTGAGTTCGCGGTGTTGTCAGCTATCTAACTAAACAGATACAAATATTGACTTCTGTTTATGTAAATGTATCAATAATCTGGATAGCAGTAATGTCCCATTTGTCGTAGTGATAAGAATCTTTGCTAATTAGTTACTTTTGCTAGCTACCTAGGCCAACGTTACTTACAGGACCACTTACCAGTATATTGGCCGTGTTTAGTCCAGGAAGTTTACTAAATGGTTTGAGTAAAGACATTTTACTTCCAAAAAGTCAAATTGTGTTATAAAGCGTTAAACAATCCTGTCGCTAAATAACAATTCATACACAACTCCAATGTTATGGTGGAATAAAATAATTTATCCATGACTTTTGTGGCGCGTAATTTCAAACTTCCGTTAAACGTCATGACGTCTTCTTCTGCTGCCATTTTCTTACGGAGCACGACTGCAATCTACTGTCTAAAAAGTGTAACTACACAAATGTAATCCTGCTGCTACCTCCACTTTGCAGAATAATTCGGATATTTCTTTGATAAACAGTCAATTAAAGCTAGAAGCCATAGTTGCTACATCCATTTTTGAACTTATAAATGAATGATATACCCATTGATTCTTGAATGTAATGTATAAATGCCTCATGAGCAAGTTTAAGCTTGTTATACTCCAATGTTAATAAACAAAATCTTAAACACTATATAACCTCAAAACATGGTTAACATAATTTTTTATATCATGGTAAGTCCAGTCAAACATAGCTATGAATTTGAAAGGTTACAGTTCTCCAGGCCCATCCCTCAGTTTTGTACCAAAACACAGGCAGGGTGTCTGCTTTGTTGTTTCAACTAAGGATTCCAACATTAAGAATGGACAAGAAACATGAGTCACAATGGAAGCAGGACTTTTATTAACTTTGTAGTAGATGGCACAGCAAGGTAGATCCCCCAAACATCCACCTTGACTCACAGCAAAAGGACTGTGTGTGTGTGTCTGACCATGGGTTTCTGCTGAAATGTATGCATCTATTCATGGGTTTCTGAGTATGTAAATTGCTTGTGTACGTTGTAAACGATATTGAATTTGACATGTCCATATTAGTGTGAAGAGTTGTGGTAGTCTCAAGTATGTTTATCTTTCAAAGATGTGGTTGTTCATCACTGTTTGTGTATAAAGCTAAGTTGTACACACTATACGCGCTCCCCCATATGAAACCGATCTTTGGATCCAAGTTGGAACCCAGAAAATGACAACAGCATCAACATTGTCAATCATAATGATAATAAAAATAAAAAAAGCATTTCTAAAATAAAATAATGTTTAAATGGGTAGAACATCCATCTCCCTCTACTAACCCCGTCCCAATATCCAATTATTACATGAAATAAAGTGTTGCTCCCAGTCCAACCTCCTTCCTTTCGTTCAAGATCTTTCCCATTCATCCCAATCGAAAGCTCCACCAACTATCTTTGCATGCTCCCGTCCTGATTTCCTTGTCCCAATTTTTCCTCTCCGCCCAATTTATGTCGCACTTCAACATGAATGAACACACACTCACTCACCACCCTCCTAGACCCTTCCAGCCAGTCCCAATTCACTCCCTCCCACCTGGCCATAAACCTTTGATGATTGCGGATGTGAAAGGTCTGGATAGGTATAAGCAGTGTAGCTTCCACCATATTGCTTCCATCTTATAGATCTGCAAACATCTAAGGGTTATGGCTCAGGTGAAGGGGTGAGGAGCCCATTAGAATGGGCTGTTGCGCCATCTTTCTAAACCCCCCCTGCTCTAACATGACCTCGGATGTCCCCCTCTGTATCATATCTCCCCCGACTCCCTCTCTCCATCTGAGCTGGAACGTCTATCCCTCTCTAGCGACAGAGATCTCTCTTTCTCTCCCCCTGGCCATCATCTCTGGAGAGGTTGATCTCTCCCGGTCTTCCCTCATCATGGGCTCGGGCCCGTCGTCTTGCTCCCGGGAGTGGGGTGGGCCCTCTCCTCCGCTCTCCCTCCATCTCTCCTGGGAAGAGGAGCGCCCTGAGGGTGAACGCCCTGACGGAGAGCGCTGAGATGGTGAGCGTGGTTCTCTGTCTCGGGTGTGTGAGGATCTGTCCCTGGAAGACCTGGGTAGAAGGAAACAGATCAAGAATTGGTAAAAGATCAAGCACCCGATGATAGACAAACAAAATGAAACCCAGACAAACTGTTTGGAAAGAGCTGGTTCGTATTCATTAGGGCACAGTATAGCAAAACATTTTACAATGTATAAACTGGCAAAACCAGGCAACCTGGTAAAATAAAAAAGGTAATTGTACTTCCCTGTTTTAATCTAGTTGCTGCCTGATTATAGTGACATAAGGGCTATGTGGGTCGTGTTCATTAGGGCACAAGGTACGTAGAAAAACATTTTGCAACGGAAAGAAAACATCCAAGTTTTTCTTGTTCAGGCAACCTGGTAATATAAAAAAGGTAGTAGTACCTCCTGATTTCGTTCTAGTTCTAGTTGGTGCTTGATTTTAGTGACATAAGGGCTAGCTGCCATTTTCTAAGCATCACATCAGGGTTCCTGTCTGTCTGTTTGGGCCTCACCTCTTCCTCTTGCTCCTGTGAGAGTGGGAGCGCGAGCGATGCCCGTCTTTGTGTCTATGCTTACGCTCCCGTTCCCTGTCCCGCTCTCCTCCTCCCTCCTCCCTGGGACGAGAGGAGCGGTGTCGTCTCGAGCGATGGGAGGATGAGCTGCCTCCCTCCCTGTATCGTTCACCGCTTCTTGATCTTGTCCTGTGAAAAAATACATCAGTGGATTGTTAAAATACAAGAGAACAAGCATTTTGAAGTATTTATTTGATGTCTGAACTGGTGGGAACAAGTCAGACTTAGCTCACCTCCGGCGATCTCTCTCCCCCCTCTCTCTTTCTCTCTCCCTCTCCCGTACACGTTCAGTTTCGCGCTCCCTCTCCTTTTCCCTCTCTCGTTCTCGTTCTCGCTCCAGCTCCCACTCCTTTGCTCTCTCTTCCTCCTTTTCCTCCCTTCTTCTCAGTCGCATTCCTTCTTGCTTATCCATAACAGCTTTCTGTAGCAGGAAAAAACAAAACATGTAACTAAGTACACAAATCCATCACAACAACTGTGCTCAGACAGCTCAGGTTTTACACTTCCTGAAAAGCAAGGTAATTTATTTACCTTTATTTAACCAGGCAGGTCAGTTAAGAACAAATTCTTATTTTCAATGACGGCCTAGGAACAGTGGGTTAACTGCCTGTTCAGGGGCAGAACGACAGATTTGTACCTTGTCAGCTTGGGGGTTCCGGTTACTAGTCCAACGCTCTAACCACTAGGCTACCCTGCCGCCCCTGGGTCTACATAACTAGTGATATCCTACTAGGTTCTGACTACTGATATATGGTGTGTGTCTCACCCGTAGCCTGTCCAGCTTCTCCCGGATCTCAATGAATCCCAGATGCAGTTTGCCTCCGAAGTGGTCAGCCAGGCGGCGGTCATTGTCATGGAGACCTAGGTAGGCGGAGCACACCTCGCACACCCGGAGCTTCTGCTGCTGGAAGCTGGATGCCGGCATCGAGTTCCTGTATACGTCCTGGGAGAAAGCAACAGTAAACCAGACTGACGTTAGAACTAGGACACTGCAAAGTTCTTAGTGCGTATGTTGCGGTGTTGAAGACTAACTTTAATTAGGACATAGTACACATGCCTGACCCACTTTCAAATGACTGATATTGACTGACTTTTGGGATATATTTTGAGTGCACATGTGAAATTCATCTTATACCTGGCTGTTAAACATCTAAGAGGCCTTGCTGAAACAGGTTTGTATATACATACAAATACCCATATATAAAAAAAAATTTAACAAGTTCATCTTTATTTAATCACAGTACAATTCCTAGCTCCGATGATTGGTTGTGACCACAACCATCCTTGACCCCCTGCCAACTGACCTCTGCCTCCTTCTTCATTGCGCGAGTCTTCTCCACCTTCTCCAGGACCTCCTGTGCCTCTTCCACATTGCCCTCGCCCCCCAGCTGCTCTGCCCGAGCCAGCAGCTTACCGATCTCCTCGTTCAGCTCGTGGACCCGCTCAGCCTGTTGATACCAGAGAGAAAGGGTTAGAATTATGACAAGGTGACAACCAGAGCAACAAGAATCTCATTTTAATTACAGTTTCTTATACACGGTTGAAATGTCATTTTCTGAAATTAATCAGATACATTCATCTAGAAAAACCAGAACAACAACAAATACCATGGAATTGGATTCCAACTATAGTGTCAATTCACCTAATGAACATGTGGGGAACTATCTAAGTAAGACAAACAACAAGGGTCAGTCACCTTGGCGGCAACCTCAGCACTGATCTCATCCTGCGTCTCAGCCAGTCTCTTTTTTGCTAGCTCAGTCCTGCGGTCACAGTCACCGATGAACGACTGAAGGTGTTCAGCAGCCTGTGGTGACAGGGGATGGCGAGGAGCGTTTAAAGTCGCCAGATTAGAGAAAAAGCATCAATAGATATTACATGGAGACAAAACAGAAGAAAAGAAAAAGAGGGAGAGAAAGAGACAATCCATTGATCAACAGATCACATGGAGTTTGCATGCAGAGGAAACGTGTGTGATAAACATGAATACTAGGTACGTGACAGTCCAACATGACTCACATCAAGCTCAAAGAAGTACTCCTGTTGCTTGGATGCGATCTCGAAGTCAGCCCTGAGGGCCAGGTCGTGGACCTTCACACACTCTCCCAGGTCCATTCTCTATACGACGACAAGAAACATCCATTAAATCATTCACTCAAAGCTGTACCTACAAGTCCTGTACTCAGGAGTGCAATTGACATTGTGTTCTATAAACACTACTACACACAACCATTGTGACAAAGACAGTGTTTCACAAACTGGGGGTTATCTGATTGAAAAATGGGGTCACGAGAGAACTCCGAAATACAATAAATACATTGTGCTTGGTTCATAGAACCGGGGTTACGTTAGTAGACTCCATAGCCGCTAGATGTGATTGTAATAAACAGCGGTTTCTGTTTTCTTCCTACAAAATGTGGATCTATCTTTAGAACCATTTAAGCTACAAAATATTATGATCCCATCACTGAAAGATAAGACTCTCGGGAACATGTGCGCTTCTTTTTTTTCTCTACAATGGCACGACACAATAGAACAGAGTGGACAAGACCAGGCACTAAATCAATGATGTTCTTTTCTACACAGAAGAGCATACAAAACTATTGCCTGATGATCTTCTGAACTTTCCAATACTTCAAACCATACTTTCTTCAGATTGATATACTGATTTGTAATAGACTGTCTAAGCCCCAAAGATTTACAAATGTATATGTCAAAATATGGTCACGGGCCACAAAAGTTTGGGATCCCCTGGACTAAGTAAGATGGCATGTACTCACAGTGCCGGAGAGAATATCGTGAGGACAGGAGTCCAGCAAATGACTCTTGCAGACCCGCTCATCTGTAAATTTGATTCTCTGGCGCATGGTGTCCCCTACAAGAAAATACATCAGACAAGGGGAGAGAGTTAGTGAGCAGAGCAATGTCATGTCAATCGCAAGAAGCAATAGCTGTGTGCATACCAGACACCACCTTCCTATTATCCAAAATTGTGATTACGGTGGGTGCATATGCCCATGTGGATCATTCATTCCTGAAACCAAAGCTAGTTTAACTTTAGCAAGCTAATCTAGTTCTGTCCAACGTTAGGTGTAGCCAGTCAGTAGCATCTCGTGGGCCAACAATATCCCAGCTAGCAAACATCAACAATGTGACAAGGTTTGAAACGGAATGTTCCTTGTGTTTACTTTACTGTGAACACAACAAGTAGTTAGCCGTCGTTAGCATTCAGCCATTTGTCCCCAGGCTAAGGTAGCTTAGCTAGCTAACGTCAGCTAGCATGATAACAACTAGTTAAACACATTTCCTCTGAAACATCGAGCGACACTGAAACAGCGTAGCTTGTCGTTAACTCACCATCTCTACTTGTGCCCATCAACTGGTCCAACATCGCTCGCATTTGCGCTTGAGCCGACATGTTTCTTGTTTATGTCCACGACACTGCAAGCCGATGGTGTCTGCTGCGTGCAGCCTCTACCACAGGCCTCTGACGGCTCGTGGACGTCGAACAACTTTTCTCAGAGAACCTCAAGTTCTCGTCACAAATAGTTTGAAACAAACTAGCTCGCTAAAACATTTTCTTGAGACCTTCCACCACCTTAACGTTTATAATTATCAAGTTTGTAATACCAATTTACAATGTAAATATTAGGTAGCTAAGCCTATTCCGAAATGTTTCTCGTCCCCGTTCGTCTCTCAACTCGAAGTATGGCGAGGGGACAGTATGCTGAGTGGCGGGTAGTGTAATTTCAAATTCGGATAATTGAGGTAAACCCGAAGGTTTTTAGGTAGTTGTGAGACCAACCACAGTCCCTTGTTAGACTGTAAATATCATAGACATATTCTAACGTATTTATTAATTTGGTGTCCTTTATTTTTCGACTTCCTCCTCTTTCCGAGCGCGCTCTGCCTCGAAGGAAATGCTGGTTGGTTGAACAGCACAAAATGCTGCAGTCCTCGCGCACTGGTTGGGCTGAATGGCACAAACGTCATTTGATCGCTGTGTCGTCAGATATCGTACGCATTTCTATTTTTTTTCAAGAAAGAAGCGCTATAATAAATGTTAGTCAATATTAGCGCACGTAACGCAAGTACAACTGAGTACAAGTACACGCGCAATGAAATTGTAGCATAGACGGGATATGAATGCACATAGGCCTAAACTGGATTCTATAGGCAAGGACAGTGTGTGAGAAGCACATAATACAACAAGTCTGGAATTATCCATTCTATACATTCTATTCATACATTGTGCATTTCATGCATTTATTAATATCTTATTGTCTAATCTTTGCTGTCGTCATAAAATGCATTTGGCATTCGGCCAACACCACGGATAGACATAAGTCCTGAACCCACCCATAACATTGCTGTCCCGCCCACCCCAAACTGGAAAAATGGCGACAGCTGTCCTGCGGCTCTCACGTAACCTCGTATCGAGGAATACGGGGGTAGTAAGCCGTAACATCGTCTTGAAACCGTCTAACACGACGAGACTGAACCAATGTCGAAATGCGGTATCAACAGCAAATGGCGGTGTTCAACCAAAGCCGGATAAAGTGAGTTTTCATGCATGGTCAAGTTGGTTAGTAAGCAGGCTGGGTAACACTACACATAATGTGGGAGGTTCCTAACTCTTGGAGCAGATTGACAGCAGTCTTTGCCAATCACATATTAAGGAATTTGGAGAGACAACTGCGGGAGCCAATGAACTTGTGTATGTTTTCTACGGAAGTAATTGTCATTATTTTAGCCACTTTTCGTCGAAAAATTATACCATAAAGCTAATATGTAAATGTTTTATGTAATAAAGTATTGGCTTACACAGAATATACCAGTGTAACATATGAACACAACTAGAAATACCATGGGGTATTGGAGTGTCCATTTTTAGGTCAAAGTCCATATCAATTGAATTAGCCTGTTTGTGGGAAATAAAACATTTCAGATCCATAATTTATTGTATTATGAGTATGGCACCCTGAGCCTCTGCATTTATTATGTGAATCAAGGAATTTGTTGAGGATTTATGCATTCTGAAAAATCCCATTTTCTCTTATCTGAGGCTTTGAACCATATACTGTGTATGATGCTTGATGTGGTCATGTTATGATGTTAGCGGTTTTAGTTAATGTAGTAACCTTTTTTAGTTAATGTAGTAACCTTTTTTCAGATTGTAGATATTCTTTCTTTCCTTCGCCCCTATCACCCAGATATCCTTCGGCCTTATCCGCATGACCGCTGTCGTGATTCCCTTCCTGTACGTGGGAACGCTGATCAGCAAGAACTTTGCGGCTCTACTTGAGGAGCATGACATCTTCGTCCCTGAGGATGATGACGATGACGACTGAACCTAGGTCAGTGATGAGAAGAGAGGTATTGATACAGCTATTGATGTATAAAAGGCTAATAACATTACTAGTCCCAGGGTGACCCATAGGCTACCCTAAAATAAAACATCTCTTTAATATACTATTGTCCCTAACAGTAGTTTAGAGTGCATACGTGCAACATCTTATTTACATAATGGTATGTACCTAATCTAAACAGTCTTGTTGGAACATGTTGACATGGTACTAATGATTATCTAAAAGAGAATGAAGAGAAATAATACAACTGTGAGAATTAATGACCATTGACATTGCTTGCATTTTCATTCCTTCCCAGGGTGCTTTGCAATAATGATGGCATGCCAATGTGAGGAAGGAGAGAGAGATGCCCCCTACAGGAGAAGATTGCCCTCATCATGATCCTCCTCTCCATCGCCTTTTTTCTCTCTCTTTCCTCCCTTTTAGTCCCACTTTCACCTCTTTGCCATGGATTACTACATATTGTTTGATATCATTGTGAGGTCACAGCACAGTCAGACTTCACTCTTGCATGTGTCTTATTATTTACTCAATAAAGAGTCTACGTGTGTCAAAATAAATAAAAAATAACAACACATTTGTTGGGGTATGTTCTTTGGTGTTATTTTGTGGTTGTCCCTGTCATTCTTTAAAACATACATTCTTTGGTCTTATAACTCCAACCACTGCCTAGCCTGGAATCCAGATTGATGTGCTCTATTTCACCACGGTTTCACTTTGCTATATGTTGAAACAGAGCATATCATTTTGGAGAATTCCAGGCTAACCACAGCCAGCCATAACGAAGAACAAACATTGTGCTATTGTATGGCTTCTTGGCTCTTCACAGCAGGTATCCAACTATCCATTCACCAACTCTATCTCTTCCTGCTGCGTTGGCCAGCCTCAGGTGTCTCTTCTCCCCTCGTGCAGCGCTGCGTTGGCCAGCCTCAGGTGTCTCTTCTCCCCTCGTGCAGCGCTGCGTTGGCCAGCCTCAGGTGTCTCTTCTCCCCTCGTGCAGCGCTGTGTTGGCCAGCCTCAGGTGTCTCTTCTCCCCTCGTGCAGTGCTGCGTTGGCCAGCCTCAGGTGTCTCTTCTCCCCTCGTGCAGTGCTGCGTTGGCCAGCCTCAGGTGTCTCTTCTCCCCTCGTGCAGTGCTGCGTTGGCCAGCCTCAGGTGTCTCTTCTCCCCTCGTGCAGTGCTGCGTTGGCCAGCCTCAGGTGTCTCTTCTCCCCTCGTGCAGTGCTGCGTTGGCCAGCCTCAGGTGTCTCTTCTCCCCTCGTGCTGCGTTGGCCAGCCTCAGGTGTCTCTTCTCCCCTCGTGCAGTGCTGCGTTAGTCAGCCTCAGGTGTCTCTTCTCCCCTCGTGCTGCGTTGGCCAGCCTCAGGTGTCTCTTCTCCCCTCGTGCAGTGCTGCGTTGGCCAGCCTCAGGTGTCTCTTCTCCCCTCGTGCAGTGCTGCGTTGGCCAGCCTCAGGTGTCTCTTCTCCCCTCGTGCAGCGCTGCGTTGGCCAGCCTCAGGTGTCTCTTCTCCCCTCGTGCTGCGTTGGCCAGCCTCAGGTGTCTCTTCTCCCCTCGTGCAGCGCTGCGTTGGCCAGCCTCAGGTGTCTCTTCTCCCCTCGTGCAGCGCTGCGTTGGCCAGCCTCAGGTGTCTCTTCTCCCCTCGTGCAGCGCTGTGTTGGCCAGCCTCAGGTGTCTCTTCTCCCCTCGTGCAGTGCTGCGTTGGCCAGCCTCAGGTGTCTCTTCTCCCCTCGTGCAGTGCTGCGTTGGCCAGCCTCAGGTGTCTCTTCTCCCCTCGTGCAGTGCTGCGTTGGCCAGCCTCAGGTGTCTCTTCTCCCCTCGTGCAGTGCTGCGTTGGCCAGCCTCAGGTGTCTCTTCTCCCCTCGTGCAGTGCTGCGTTGGCCAGCCTCAGGTGTCTCTTCTCCCCTCGTGCTGCGTTGGCCAGCCTCAGGTGTCTCTTCTCCCCTCGTGCAGTGCTGCGTTAGTCAGCCTCAGGTGTCTCTTCTCCCCTCGTGCAGCGTTGGCCAGCCTCAGGTGTCTCTTCTCCCTCGTGCAGTGCTGCGTTGGCCAGCCTCAGGTGTCTCTTCTCCCCTCGTGCAGTGCTGCGTTGGCCAGCCTCAGGTGTCTCTTCTCCCCTCGTGCAGCGCTGCGTTGGCCAGCCTCAGGTGTCTCTTCTCCCCTCGTGCTGCGTTGGCCAGCCTCAGGTGTCTCTTCTCCCCTCGTGCAGTGCTGCGTTAGTCAGCCTCAGGTGTCTCTTCTCCCCTCGTGCAGTGCTGCGTTAGTCAGCCTCAGGTGTCTCTTCTCCCCTCGTGCAGTGCTGCGTTAGTCTGAGGTGCTCCCTGAGGTCCCTGATCTTCAGCTCACTGTGACCCTTCATCCCAATCAGCTCCACGTACACCTCCTTGTAGCGGTCACACAAACTCTGCTTCTCCTAAAGGGGGGTCATAGACCAACACAGAGGAGACCAGTAGAATGACATTTCTTATCCATATTCTGTTGTGTGTGTATGTAAACACGTATGGTGGTTGAATGGTTGGTCTGGAGTGGAACAGTAGAAACGGCATATGCAAGTATCTTAGGACAAGATGAGGGAAATTTGACTAAAGATTAGTATTTGTGTTTATGGTGTGCTATCAGGATTTTGTAAGGGTTGATCATGTGGATACAGAATATACCAGTAGTACCTTAGTTAGAGACTGCACTTCATTCCTTAGACAGCCAATCTCTTTTTGTAGGTACTCGACCTCAATCTCCTTTGCTCGTAGCAGCATCTGGAGGGCAACACAGATACATCAGTTTAGTATTTTCGGTCATTTTAGTGATGCAATACTCATCAATATGAAGATTATTCCACAATTCTTTCACCAGTATCGTGACAATGTATGAATAGTGCACCGATGTCACTGATGACCAGTACTAGTTGTTCTACATGGTTATTTTTAGGACCCCAGCAGCACATCATTGAGGCAAGTTTTTCAGGATTTTGAATTAATCTGGTCCAGCCAATAGATGGCAGCATCTGGAGGACAACATTACAACATGACCAATCACCAATGGCCGACACAAATCTACACACCAATCAATAGAGCAACTCCGACCGAGTTTCAAATACTAATTCAGGAATTTCCATTACTTTTCAATACAATTTGGTCGATTATTTGGTTTTTACAAATAACCATTCAAATACTCAAATAGAAATTCTTGTTTTAGGCTGTGAATTAGAAAATAGTCATACACAGAAGAAGGCATTGAAATAACAAATGGTCAAATACAAAATGTATTCGAATCCGGTTCTGTTCCAATACAACTAATCAGAATGTCAAACTTTATTCTTACTTCCAATTCCGAGGGACTGCGCTCAAAGTTGCCAGGGGAGACGTTTCCTGACCTCTGACCTGTGATGAAGTGGCGCATGCGACTGATCTTCTCAGTCAGACGAGCCTGCAGTTCCTGAGACAAACATGAAGAAGAAATAAAAATACTTATCACTATTGCACTGTGTGACAGTATGGTACATTGCTTAAATTGATAATTAGAAAATTCATTAGATAATTCATTTGTTGTTAATTAGTCTCATGACAGACTGCTCGCTCTCACTCTTCCTCTCTCTGCTCTCTTTCTTTCTGCTCTTTCTCTCTGCTCTCTCTCCCCTCTCTCTCCTTCTTTCTCTCTCTGCTCTTTCTTTCTCCCTCTCTCCTCTCTCTCTGCTCTCTTTCTCTCTGCTCTCTATCCCTCTCTCTCCTTCTGCTCTCTGACCTGGTTCTCTCTGCGGAGCTGTTCCATCTCTCTGTCCTTCCAGCTCAGCTCTGTTTCTCTGTCTCCTCCTCTTTGCTCGGCCCGGTTCAGCTCCAGGCACTTCTGGGAATATCTCTCTGACAGAACGTCCAACTCACTGTGGAGGGCATCAGCCTGGGGCCTGTAGAGAACCAAGAACGCATGTTTAACACACATGCATGTGGGCATGCCCACACAGATGCATGAATGCACAACCACACTGATACACAAGCACAGGGTGAATAGTTATCCCATTTGAGAAAACTTTCTCTTCCACATTCTTTTGGTGCCTTTCACTTTGATGTCTGGCTAAAGAGAATGGATCTCACGTCTGTCCTCTGTGCGTAGTATCCATATGGCCACCCCCTTCAGTCACCCTTCTGGCTTTCTCCACCTCCCTCTCCAGCTCCTCCCTGTGAGCCTCCTTCAGGGCCTCAACTGCTATAGAGCACAGAAGTGGCATAACATGACAAGGAAAATAGAAAACATTGAAGTGAAGAGGGGAAGGACAGGACACAGGAGGGTAGGAAACCTGTTCCACAACAAAAGGTGCTTTGTGACATCATCCCTAGAAAAAGTATAATTATTCACATAACACTCTTCATGATATTACACAGTACTCCCAACAGGTCTCTCCTTCCCACCTTGTGCCGTGGCCTGGCTCTCCTCCTGCAGTAGTCTCTGTCTCTGCAGCTCTCGGACCTCCCTGGCATGACTCTCCTGGAGCTCCAACAGGGCCCTGCGGTGGGCCGCCTCCATGGCCTCCAGACGCTGGCCGCAGGGGGCCCAGGGGCCACACAGACTGACCACCTCCATCCCCATCTCCACCCGCTCCTTATGCAGACACTC